>NW_028294904.1:0-129000 GCF_964341445.2 Mesoplodon mirus | reverse complement strand
GAGACAAACTTGAGGTGCATTCTCCTGGCACATTCCATTCTAAATTCCAATCTAGAACACCACTTCCACTGAGGCTCTCTTGCCCTAGTATCCAGATTTGGTAAGGGTGAACTGCTGCCACCTTGTGGCCGTTTCACACAACAGCAGCTTTAATCCCAGCGCTAATGGTCAGTTGATATTCAAAATCATTGCAGGCCTGTAAATGACACCTGCCCTGAAAACAAATCCTGGGGTCACATATCGACCAAAAATTTCAAAGGACGTCCATATTTCAAAACGACCGTTACAAAAGGCATATTTTACGCACATTAGTGTTCTGCTTCTTTTCCTTTCTTTCCTTTTTTGTTAGAAAAAACGGGAATGGAAAAAGGCATCCCTCAGAATGGGCAAAAATCGTTGCAACCGAAACAATGGACAGAGGTTTAATCTCCAATATATATAAACAGCTCATGCAGCTTAATATTAAAAAAACAAACAACCCAATACAAAAATGGGCAGAAGATCTAAAGAGACGTTTCTTCAAAGAAGACACAGAGATGGCCAAGACGCACATGAAAAGCTGCTCAACAGCACTAATTATTAGAGAAATGCAAATCAAAACTACAATGAGGTATCACCTCACACCTGTTAGAATCGGCATCATCAGAAAATCTACAAACAACAAATTCTGGGGAGGGTGTGGACAAAAGGAGCCCTCTTCCACTATTGGTGGGAATGTAAATTGATACAGTCACTATGGAGAACAGTATGGAGTTTCCTTAAAAAAACTAGAAATAGAATTACCATCTGATCCAGCAATCCCACTTCTGGGCATATACCCAGAGAAAACCGTATTTCAAAAAGGCACATTCACCACAATGTTCGTTGCAGCACTATTTACAATAGCCAGGTAATGGAAGCAACCTAAATGCCCACAGACAGATGAATGGATAAAGATGTGGTACATATATAAAATGAAATATTACTCGGCCATAAAAAGGAATGAAACTGGGTCATTTGTAGAGACATTGATGGATCGAGAGACTGTCATACAGAATGAAGTAAGTCAGAAAGTGGAAAACAACTACTGTATATTAATGCATATATGTGGAACCTAAAAAATGGTACAGATGAACTGGTTTGCAGGGAAGAAATAGAGACACAGAGGTAGAGAACAAACGTATGGACACCAAGGGTGGGAAGACATGGGGCGGTGGTGGTGGGATGAGTTGGGAGATTGGGATTGACCTGTATACATGTATATGCATAAAATACATAACTAATAATAACGTGCTGTATAAAAAAATAAAATTAAATTTCAAAATTTTAAAAAATAAAATTTAAAAATAAAAGAGAAAAAACTTCTTCCCGTCACACAGATGTATTTATAGGAATGAATTATTTCCATGCTTATATCTATAAATATATAAAAGAGGAATAAAATCTAACTTGAACCATAAAAGAAAAAAACACCTGAACCCATGAGTTATACAGAGGAAAACCCTATCAGCGCACTTGCTCCAGTGGTAAACAATTCTGAAATTGGTCAGAGGTGGGAAACCATCTCCCATACAGCCAGCAACCCACCCCCCACGCAAGGAGCGTCCTCATTGCAAAGCTGTGGGACCGTGCCGAGGCATCTGTGAGCAAACGTGAGCTGAGCCCCAGGCCAGCTGCTGCTGAACTGTTCCCACCCTTCCCAGGTAAAACACCTGAATATGTACAAGGGTTTGAAAGCCTAGAGGAGAGGCCGTCGAGCCACACCAGCGACAGCACGCAGGCCAACTTGGTGCCTGCAGGCCAGCCATGGTGGTTTTGGCCCCGGGCGCTCTTCCGGAAGCTTTCCATTGCCCTGCCTGAGATACCCCTCCTGTCCCGGCCCCCACTGCTTTTTTCCTTCCTCACCTCTGTCCGGAGAGAAATTCCAGCGGAAGTATGGGTGACACATCCTCTTCTTTACAGTTGGCAGCCTGGCAACTCCAGCAGAAAGGCCAGCAGAGTCCCACTCACACCGGGCCACTCACAAAGCTGTGGCCCCTCACTCCCTCCCACCAGCACAGCCCCGAGACTGCTGACGGGGCAGAGAATATGGAGTCAGGCACAGCTTCAGGGGCTATTGCTGCCTGGAGCGCTGTTTATATTGACCTCAACGAGGCACACCTGGGGAGGGCAGGCCGGCAGGGTAAGGCTGCCCAGGTCAGCTAATCCACAACCCTCAGGGAATCACATTGTTGAAAATGGACCTCACTAAGGCAGAATAGAAGCCAAGGAAAAAAAGGACACAATGCCATTTGCAGCACCATAGATGAGTCTCGAAGTAATCACGTGACATGTAGTAAGTCAGAAAGTGAAAGACACATATCATATCATATCACTTATAGGTGTTAACTAAAAATGGATACCAGGGCAGATATTTCCACGGAGAAGGGCAATCACAGATTCATTAAACAAACTTATCGTTCACCAATGGAAACATGTGAGGATAGGTTTCATTACGATATCGGGGTTAACAGACATATACAAACACAGGTGACATATATAATCACCAAAGACCTACAGAATACCAAGAGAGGACTACTCAACATTCTGTCATAACGTACATGGGAAAAGGATCCCAGGAAGAACAGTCATCTGTATATGTGTAAAAGAACCACATCTTCCACACCTACAACAAGCCAAACATTGTAATCAAACTTGCTGTAATAAAAAATATTAAATTAAATTAAATACACGAACAAGATGTAGTGAGACAATCGTGAGGGGCTTTCTCCTGGCACATTCCATTCTAAACTCCAATCTAGAACACCACATCCACTGAGGCTCTCTTGCCCTAGTAACCAGATTTGGTAAGGGTGAACTGCTGCCACCTTGTGGCCGTTTCACACAACAGCAGCTTTAATCCCAGCGCTAATGGTCAGTTGATATTCAAAATCATTGCGGCCTGTAAATGACACCTGCCCTGAAAACAAATCCTGGGGTCATATATCGACCAAAAAATTCAAAGGACGTCCATATTTCAAAACGACAGTTTCAAAAGGCATATTTTACGCACATTAGTGTTCTGCTTCTTTTCCTTTCTTTCCTTTTTTGTTAAAAAAAACGGGAATGGAAAAAGACATCACTCAGAACGGGCGAAAATTGTTGCAGACGAATCAATGGACAGAGGTTTAATCTCCAATATATATAAACAGCACATGCAGCTTAATATTAAAAAAACAAACAACCCAATACAAAAATGGGCAGAAGATCTAAAGAGACGTTTCTTCAAAGAAGACACAGAGATGGCCAAGACACACATGAATAGATGCTCAACAGCACTAATTACTAGAGAAATGCAAATCAAAACTACAATGAGGTATCACCACACACCTGTTAGAATCGGCATCATCAGAAAATCTACAAACAACCAATTCTGGGGAGGGTGTGGACAAAAGGAGCCCTCTTCCACTATTGGTGGGAATGTAAATTGATACAGTCACTATGGAGAACAGTATGGAGTTTCCTTAAAAAAACTAGAAATAGAATTACCATCTGATCCAGCCATCCCACTTCTGGGCATATACCCAGAGAAAACCGTAAATCAAAAAGGCACATTCACCACAATGTTCGTTGCAGCACTATTTACAATAGCCAGGTAATGGAAGCAACCTAAATGCCCACAGACAGCTGAATGGATAAAGATGTGGTACATATATAAAATGAAATATTACTCGGCCATAAAAAGGAATGAAACTGGGTCATTTGTAGAGACATTGATGGATCGAGAGACTGTCATACAGAATGAAGTAAGTCAGAAAGAGGAAAACAACTACTGTATATTAATGCATATATGTGGAACCTAAAAAATGGTACAGATGAACTGGTTTGCAGGGAAGAAATAGAGACACAGAGGTAGAGAACAAACGTATGGACACCAAGGGTGGGAAGACATGGGGTGGTGGTGGTGGGATGAGTTGGGAGATTGGGATTGACCTGTATACATGTATATGCATAAAATACATAACTAATAATAACGTGCTGTATAAAAAAAATAAATAAAATTAAATTTCAAAATTTTAAAAAATAAAATTTAAAAATAAAGCAGAAAAAAGTTCTTCCCGTCACACAGATGTTTTTATAGGAATGAATTATTTCCATGCTTATATCTATAAATACATAAAAGAGGAATAACATCTAACTTGAACCATAAAAGAAAAAAAAAGTGAACCCACGAGTTACACAGAGGAAAACCCTATCACGGCACTTGCTCCAGCGGTAAACAATTCTGAAATTGGTCAGAGGTTGGGAACCATCTCCCATACAGCCAGCAACTGACTCCCACGCAAGGAGCATCCTCATTGCAAAGCTGGGGGACCGTGCCGAGGCATCTGTGAGTAAACGTGAGCTGAGCCCCAGGCCAGCTGCTGCTGAACTGTTCCCACCCTTTCCAGGTAAAACACCTGAATATGTACAAGGGCTTGAAAGCCTAGAGGAAGGACAGTGGAGCCACACCAGCGACAGCTCGCAGGCCAACTTGGTGCCTGCAGGCCAGCCAGGGTGGTCCTCGCCTGTAAAGCACAGGAAGAGGGGCACAACTTCGACAATGATGCACTTGGCCAAAAAGGGCGTATGCGTTTTCTCCTGAATATATTCAGGAGAAAACGCATATGCCCTTTTTGGCCAAGCAAGCAAGCGGGCAATGCAAATCTGCACTACAAAGAAGTATCACTTCCCACCGGTCAAAAGGGACATCCACAAAATGTGTAAAAACCAGAAAGGCAAGACAGGCCCTGGAGAACAGGGAGCCTTGTTATGCTGATGGGCGGGATGTAAGTTGCCAACTGCCTCACTGGAGGAGTGCATTGTGTTCCCTAAAACAAGTAAACAACAGAGCTACAGAGCCCAGGGCACTTCCAGTCTAGGGAATATACCTTGGGAAAACTGAAAATCAATAAGACAGAGCCACCCCCAAATTGAGGGCTGCACTGCTTACAAGAACCTCAACCTGGGTACACCGGAAATATCCCAGGAAATATATAAATGGTTCAAAACTTTGTGGAACTTCTATACGATGGAATATCCCTCAGCCATGAAATCAATGTCATAAGACCAGTAGCAGAAAAATGAGTGGATTCAGGTACAATGATTCTAAGTGAAAGAAGTCACACAGAAAAAGAAACTTATCATAAGATATCACTTAGGAAGATCCTGTAAACATGGCTACACATGAACTGAGTTAGGAAAGAGAACAGAGTCTCACATTTAGCAAACACTCTTATGCCTGCTTAAGGGGGAAGGAGAGGTGGGGTGATGCATCAAACCAGATTTTGATATAAGCACAGGTACCGTTCCAAAAACCAACTATGGAATAGACAAGACCTACACCTTCCTCAGTGAAAGGGACTCAAAACCCCATATTTCCCGCAGAGGAATAGATCTGACTAGTAAGAATCTTAAAACCTATGTATTGATATGTGTACGTAAGGGAATCAAGTGTGTCAAGACTGGCATAAACAGGGCAGTGAGAATCAGCTCAAACCCACTCTAAAAAGGAATTTCAAAAACAGAACAAAGAAACAGGGAAATTCTTTACAATTCCTTCAGGTTTTCTGATGCAACCTGGAATGACCCTATCTACAATGACAGCTGGATGCGGCATGAGGCTGGACACTTGGGACTGAGAGGATTGGAGAGATTGGGTGAGCAAAGGCAGACCCTTTATAGCAATAATGCATGGCACCCATTCCATGGTTCCCAATTCTCCAGGTTGAAGGGAATATTACTACAGCTTTAACATGTACAGGAAACCTAGAGAAGGTACACACTGTGAATACGAAAGGTTTCTAAAACTCAATGAAGAGTCCCTCTCCTGGTGCTCTGGTTTGACTTTCGAACTGCTTTACTATCAATCTCCCAACCTGGAGAGACAGCCCCTTTAAGCTCCTGGTTCACACAGGTTGCCAATTTGGCAGAGGATGAAAGGGAAGAGGGAGAACCAATGAGAGAGTCGCTTTTCAGCATTTGGATGGGCACATGTCACTCTAATTTCCCGGCAGGAAGAAGAATTAACCAAAGTCTCAGCCACCCACCGGGAACCAGTATAGGTCCTGAACCAAAAGTTTGGCCTTGCGTTCAGCTCACAAAAAACGAGTTGAAAAATGGAGCTCAGGGGCACAGCAATTCACAAACTGGCAGAGTAATCAAGGCCAACTATCATCCAAAAATCTGTTGAGGGAAGGCAACGAGGCGGACTAGAAAGCGAGGCAGAAGAGCAGGAAAGAGATTTCAAGAGGTACGATGGAATCGCCTGTAAAGCACAGGAAGAGGGGCACAACTTCGACAATGATGCACTTGGCCAAAAAGGGCGTATGCGTTTTATCCTGAATATATTCAGGAGAAAAGGCATACGCCCTTTTTGGCCAAGCAAGCAAGCGGGCAATGCAAATCTGCACTACAAATAAGTATCACTTCCCACCAGTCAAAAGGGACATCCACAAAATGTGTAAAAACCAGAAAGGCAAGACAGGCCCTGGAGAACAGGGAGCCTTGTTATGCTGATGGGCAGGATGTAAGTTGCCAACTGCCTCACTGGAGGAGTGCATTGTGTTCCCTAAAACAAGTAAACAACAGAGCTACAGAGCCAAGGGCACTTCCAGTCTAGGGAATATACCTTGGGAAAACTGAAAATCCATAAGACAGAGCCACCCCCAAATTGAGGGCTGCACTGCTTACAAGAACCTCAACCTGGGTACACCTGAAATATCCCAGGAAATATAAAAATGGTTCCAAACATTGTGGAACTTACGTACGATGGAATATCCCTCAGCCACGAAATCAGTGTCATAAGACCAGTAGCAGCAAAATGAGTGGATTCAGGTACGATGATTCTAAGGGAAAGAAGTCACACAGGAAAAGAAACTTATCATAAGATATCACTTAGGAAGATCCTGTAAACATGGCTACACATGAACTGAGTTAGGCAAGAGAACAGAGTCTCACATTTAGAAAACACTCTTATGCCTGCTTAAGGGGGAAGGAGAGGTGGGGTGATGCATCAAACCAGAGTTTGATATAAGCACAGGTACCGTTCCAAAAACCAACTATGGAATAGACAAGACCTCCACCTTCTTCAGTGAAAGGGACTCAAAACCCCATATTTCCCGCAGAGGAATAGATCTGACTAGTAAGAATCTTAAAACCTATGTATTGATATGTCTCCGTAAGGGAATCAAGTGTGTCTAGACTGGCATAAACAGGGCAGCGAGAATCAGCTCAAACCCACTCTAAAAAGGAATTTCAAAAACAGAACAAAGATACAGGGAAATTCTTTACAATTCCTTCAGGGTTTCTGATGCAACCTGGAATGACCCTATCTACAATGACAGCTGGATGTGGCATAAGGCTGGACACTTGGGACTGAGAGGATTGGTGAGATTGGGTGAGCAAATGCAGATCCTTTAAAGCAATAATGCATGGCACCCATTCCATGGGTCCCAGCTCTCCAGGTTGAAGGGAATATTACTACAGCTATAACATGTACGGGAAACCTAGAGAATGGACACACTGTGAATACGAAAGTTTTCTAAAACTCAACGAAGAGTCCCTCTCCTGGTGCTCCGGTTTGACTTTCCAACTGCTTTCCTATCAATCTCCCAACTTGGAGAGACAGCCCCTTTAAGCTCCTGGTTCGCACAGGTTGCCAATTAGGCAGAGGATGAAAGGGAAGAGGGAGAACCAATGAGAGAGTAGCTGTTAGGCATTTGGATGGGCACATATCACTCTAATTTCCCGGCAGGAAGAAGAATTAACCAAAGTCTCAGCCACCCAACGGGAACCAGTATAGGTCCTGAACCAAAAGTTTGGACTTGCGTTCAGCTCACAAAAAACGAGTTGAAAAATGGAGCTCAGGGGCACAGCAATTCACAAACTGGCAGAGTAATCAAGGCCCACTATCGTCCAAAAATCTGTTGAGGGAAGGCAACGAGGCGGACTTGAAAGCGAGGCAGAATAGCAGGAAAGAGATTTCAAGAGGTACGTTGGAATTGCCTGTAAAGCACAGGAAGAGGGGCACAACTTCGACAATGATGCACTTGGCCAAAAAGGGCGTATGCGTTTTCTCCTGAATATATTCAGGAGAAAACGCATACGCCCTTTTTGGCCAAGCAAGCAAGCGGGCAATGCAAATCTGCACTACAAAGAAGTATCACTTCCCACCAGTCAAAAGGGACATCCACAAAATGTGTAAAAATCAGAAAGGCAAGACAGGCCCTGGAGAACAGGGAGCCTTGTTATGCTGATGGGCGGGATGTAAGTTGCCAACTGCCTCACTGGAGGAGTGCATTGTGTTCCCTAAAACAAGTAAACAACAGAGCTACAGAGCCAAGGGCACTTCCAGTCTAGGGAGTATACCTTGGGAAAACTGAAAATCCATAAGACAGAGCCACCCCCAAATTGAGGGCTGCACTACTTACAAGAACCTCAACCTGGGTACACCTGAAATATCCCAGGAAATATAAAAATGGTTCCAAACATTGTGGAACTTACGTACGATGGAATATCCCTCAGCCACGAAATCAATGTCATAAGACGAGTAGCAGCAAAACGAGTGGATTCAGGTACGATGATTCTAAGGGAAAGAAGTCACACAGGAAAAGAAACTTATCATAAGATATCACTTAGGAAGATCCTGTAAACATGGCTACACATGAACTGAGTTAGGCAAGAGAACAGAGTCTCACATTTAGAAAACACTCTTATGTCTGCTTAAGGGGGAAGGAGAGGTGGGGTGATGCATCAAACCAGAGTTTGATATAAGCACAGGTACCGTTCCAAAAACCAACTATGGAATAGACAAGACCTACACCTTCCTCAGTGAAAGGGACTCAAAACCCCATATTTCCCGCAGAGGAATAGATCTGACTAGTAAGAATCTTAAAACCTATGTATTGATATGTCTCCGTAAGAGAATCAAGTGTGTCTAGACTGGCATAAACAGGGCAGCGAGAATCAGCTCAAACCCACTCTAAAAAGGAATTTCAAAAGCAGAACAAAGAAACAGGGAAATTCTTTTCAATTCCTTCAGGGTCTCTGATGCAACCTGGAATGACCCTATCTACAATGACAGCTGGATGTGGCATAAGGCTGGACACTTGGGACTGAGAGGATTGGTGAGATTGGGTGAGCAAATGCAGACCCTTTAAAGCAATAACGCATGGCACCCATTCCATGGGTCCCAGCTCTCCAGGTTGAAGGGAATATTACTACAGCTATAACATGTACGGGAAGCCTAGAGAATGGACACACTGTGAATACGAAAGGTTTCTAAAACTCAACGAAGAGTCCCTCTCCTGGTGCTCCGGTTTGACTTTCCAACTGCTTTCCTATCAACCTCCCAACTTGGAGAGACAGCCCCTTTAAGCTCCTGGTTCGCACAGGTTGCCAATTTGGCAGAGGATGAAAGGGAAGAGGGAGAACCAATGAGAGAGTAGCTGTTAGGCATTTGGATGGGCACATGTCACTCTAATTTCCCGGCAGGAAGAAGAATTAACCAAAGTCTCAGCCACCCACCGGGAACCAGTATAGGTCCTGAACCAAAAGTTTGGACTTGCCTTCAGCTCACAAAAAACGAGTTGAAAAATGGAGCTCAGGGGCACAGCAATTCACAAACTGGCAGAGTAATCAAGGCCCACTATCGTCCAAAAATCTGTTGAGGGAAGGCAACGAGGCGGACTTGAAAGCGAGGCAGAATAGCAGGAAACAGATTTCAAGAGGTACGTTGGAATCGCCTGTAAAGCACAGGAAGAGGGGCACAACTTCGACAATGATGCACTTGGCCAAAAAGGGCGTATGCGTTTTCTCCTGAATATATTCAGGAGAAAACGCATACGCCCTTTTTGGCCAAGCAAGCAAGCGGGCAATGCAAATCTGCACTACAAAGAAGTATCACTTCCCACCGGTCAAAAGGGACATCCACAAAATGTGTAAAAACCAGAAAGGCAAGACAGGCCCTGGAGAACAGGGAGCCTTGTTATGCTGATGGGCGGGATGTAAGTTGCCAACTGCCTCACTGGAGGAGTGCATTGTGTTCCCTAAAACAAGTAAACAACAGAGCTACAGAGCCAAGGGCACTTCCAGTCTAGGGAATATACCTTGGGAAAACTGAAAATCCATAAGACAGAGCCACCCCCAAATTGAGGGCTGCACTGCTTACAAGAACCTCAACCTGGGTACACCTGAAATATCCCAGGAAATATAAAAATGGTTCCAAACATTGTGGAACTTACGTACGATGGAATATCCCTCAGCCACGAAATCAATGTCATAAGACCAGTAGCAGCAAAATGAGTGGATTCAGGTACGATGATTCTAAGGGAAAGAAGTCACACAGGAAAAGAAACTTATCATAAGATATCACTTAGGAAGATCCTGTAAACATGGCTACACATGAACTGAGTTAGGCAAGAGAACAGAGTCTCACATTTAGAAAACACTCTTATGCCTGCTTAAGGGGGAAGGAGAGGTGGGGTGATGCATCAAACCAGAGTTTGATATAAGCACAGGTACCGTTCCAAAAACCAACTATGGAATAGACAAGACCTACACCTTCCTCAGTGAAAGGGACTCAAAACCCCATATTTCCCGCAGAGGAATAGATCTGACTAGTAAGAATCTTAAAACCTATGTATTGATATGTCTCCGTAAGGGAATCAAGTGTGTCTAGACTGGCATAAACAGGGCAGCGAGAATCAGCTCAAACCCACTCTAAAAAGGAATTTCAAAAACAGAACTAAGAAACAGGGAAATTCTTTACAATTCCTTCAGGGTCTCTGATGCAACCTGGAATGACCCTATCTACAATGACAGCTGGATGTGGCATAAGGCTGGACACTTGGGACTGAGAGGATTGGTGAGATTGGGTGAGCAAATGCAGACCCTTTAAAGCAATAATGCATGGCACCCATTCCATGGGTCCCAGCTCTCCAGGTTGAAGGGAATATTACTACAGCTATAACATGTACGGGAAACCTAGAGAATGGACACACTGTGAATACGAAAGTTTTCTAAAACTCAACGAAGAGTCCCTCTCCTGGTGCTCCGGTTTGACTTTCCAACTGCTTTCCTATCAATCTCCCAACTTGGAGAGACAGCCCCTTTAAGCTCCTGGTTCGCACAGGTTGCCAATTTGGCAGAGGATGAAAGGGAAGAGGGAGAACCAATGAGAGAGTAGCTGTTAGGCATTTGGATGGGCACATGTCACTCTAATTTCCCGGCAGGAAGAAGAATTAACCAAAGTCTCAGCCACCCAACGGGAACCAGTATAGGTCCTGAACCAAAAGTTTGGACTTGCGTTCAGCTCACAAAAAACGAGTTGAAAAATGGAGCTCAGGGGCACAGCAATTCACAAACTGGCAGAGTAATCAAGGCCCACTATCGTCCAAAAATCTGTTGAGGGAAGGCAACGAGGCGGACTTGAAAGCGAGGCAGAATAGCAGGAAACAGATTTCAAGAGGTACGTTGGAATCGCCTGTAAAGCACAGGAAGAGGGGCACAACTTCGACAATGATGCACTTGGCCAAAAAGGGCGTATGCATTTTCTCCTGAATATATTCAGGAGAAAACACATACGCCCTTTTTGGCCAAGCAAGCAACCGGGCAATGCAAATCTGCACTACAAAGAAGTATCACTTCCCACCAGTCAAAAGGGACATCCACAAAATGTGTAAAAACCAGAAAGGCAAGACAGGCCCTGGAGAACAGGGAGCCTTGTTATGCTGATGGGCGGGATGTAAGTTGCCAACTGCCTCACTGGAGGAGTGCATTGTGTTCCCTAAAACAAGTAAACAACAGAGCTACAGAGCCAAGGGCACTTCCAGTCTAGGGAATATACCTTGGGAAAACTGAAAATCCATAAGACAGAGCCACCCCCAAATTGAGGGCTGCACTGCTTACAAGAACCTCAACCTGGGTACACCTGAAATATCCCAGGAAATATAAAAATGGTTCCAAACATTGTGGAACTTACGTACGATGGAATATCCCTCAGCCACGAAATCAATGTCATAAGACCAGTAGCAGCAAAATGAGTGGATTCAGGTACGATGATTCTAAGGGAAAGAAGTCA
Organism: Mesoplodon mirus; assembly: GCF_964341445.2. Lineage (NCBI taxonomy): Eukaryota > Metazoa > Chordata > Mammalia > Artiodactyla > Ziphiidae > Mesoplodon > Mesoplodon mirus. The sequence goes on along the minus strand of NW_028294904.1, from coordinate 116,921 downwards.
CACAGGAAAAGAAACTTATCATAAGATATCACTTAGGAAGATCCTGTAAACATGGCTACACATGAACTGAGTTAGGAAAGAGAACAGAGTCTCACATTTAGAAAACACTCTTATGCCTGCTTAAGGGGGAAGGAGTGGTGGGGTGATGCATCAAACCAGAGTTTGATATAAGCACAGGTACCGTTCCAAAAACCAACTATGGAATAGACAAGACCTCCACCTTCCTCAGTGAAAGGGACTCAAAACCCCATATTTCCCGCAGAGGAATAGATCTGACTAGTAAGAATCTTAAAACCTATGTATTGATATGTCTCCGTAAGGGAATCAAGTGTGTCTAGACTGGCATAAACAGGGCAGCGAGAATCAGCTCAAACCCACTCTAAAATGGAATTTCAAAAGCAGAACAAAGAAACAGGGAAATTCTTTTCAATTCCTTCAGGGTCTCTGATGCAACCTGGAATGACCCTATCTACAATGACAGCTGGATGTGGCATAAGGCTGGACACTTGGGACTGAGAGTATTGGTGAGATTGGGTGAGCAAATGCAGACCCTTTAAAGCAATAACGCATGGCACCCATTCCATGGGTCCCAGCTCTCCAGGTTGAAGGGAATATTACTACAGCTATAACATGTACGGGAAACCTAGAGAATGGACACACTGTGAATACAAAAGGTTTCTAAAACTCAACGAAGAGTCCCTCTCCTGGTGCTCCGGTTTGACTTTCCAACTGCTTTCCTATCAATCTCCCAACTTGGAGAGACAGCCCCTTTAAGCTCCTGGTTCGCACAGGTTGCCAATTTGGCAGAGGATGAAAGGGAAGAGGGAGAACCAATGAGAGAGTAGCTGTTAGGCATTTGGATGGGCACATGTCACTCTAATTTCCCGGCAGGAAGAAGAATTAACCAAAGTCTCAGCCACCCACCGGGAACCAGTATAGGTCCTGAACCAAAAGTTTGGACTTGCCTTCAGCTCACAAAAAACGAGTTGAAAAATGGAGCTCAGGGGCACAGCAATTCACAAACTGGCAGAGTAATCAAGGCCCACTATCGTCCAAAAATCTGTTGAGGGAAGGCAACGAGGCGGACTTGAAAGCGAGGCAGAATAGCAGGAAACAGATTTCAAGAGGTACGTTGGAATCGCCTGTAAAGCACAGGAAGAGGGGCACAACTTCGACAATGATGCACTTGGCCAAAAAGGGCGTATGCGTTTTCTCCTGAATATATTCAGGAGAAAACGCATACGCCCTTTTTGGCCAAGCAAGCAAGCGGGCAATGCAAATCTGCACTACAAAGAAGTATCACTTCCCACCAGTCAAAAGGGACATCCACAAAATGTGTAAAAACCAGAAAGGCAAGACAGGCCCTGGAGAACAGGGAGCCTTGTTATGCTGATGGGCGGGATGTAAGTTGCCAACTGCCTCACTGGAGGAGTGCATTGTGTTCCCTAAAACAAGTAAACAACAGAGCTACAGAGCCAAGGGCACTTCCAGTCTAGGGAATATACCTTGGGAAAACTGAAAATCCATAAGACAGAGCCACCCCCAAATTGAGGGCTGCACTGCTTACAAGAACCTCAACCTGGGTACACCGGAAATATCCCAGGAAATATAAAAATGGTTCCAAACATTGTGGAACTTACGTACGATGGAATATCCCTCAGCCACGAAATCAATGTCATAAGACCAGTAGCAGCAAAATGAGTGGATTCAGGTACGATGATTCTAAGGGAAAGAAGTCACAAAGGAAAAGAAACTTATCATAAGATATCACTTAGGAAGATCCTGTAAACATGGCTACACATGAACTGAGTTAGGAAAGAGAACAGAGTCTCACATTTAGAAAACACTCTTATGCCTGCTTAAGGGGGAAGGAGAGGTGGGGTGATGCATCAAACCAGAGTTTGATATAAGCACAGGTACCGTTCCAAAATCCAACTATGGAATAGACAAGACCTCCACCTTCCTCAGTGAAAGGGACTCAAAACCCCATATTTCCCGCAGAGGAATAGATCTGACTAGTAAGAATCTTAAAATCTATGTATTGATATGTCTCCGTAAGGGAATCAAGTGTGTCTAGACTGGCATAAACAGGGCAGCGAGAATCAGCTCAAACCCACTCTAAAAAGGAATTTCAAAAACAGAACTAAGAAACAGCTAAATACTTTACAATTCCTTCAGGGTCTCTGATGCAACCTGGAATGACCCTATCTACAATGACAGCTGGATGTGGCATAAGGCTGGACACTTGGGACTGAGAGGATTGGTGAGATTGGGTGAGCAAATGCAGACCCTTTAAAGCAATAACGCATGGCACCCATTCCATGGGTCCCAGCTCTCCAGGTTGAAGGGAATATTACTACAGCTATAACATGTACGGGAAACCTAGAGAATGGACACACTGTGAATACGAAAGGTTTCTAAAACTCAACGAAGAGTCCCTCTCCTGGTGCTGCGGTTTGACTTTCCAACTGCTTTCCTATCAATCTCCCAACTTGGAGAGACAGCCCCTTTAAGCTCCTGGTTCGCACAGGTTGCCAATTTGGCAGAGGATGAAAGGGAAGAGGGAGAACCAATGAGAGAGTAGCTGTTAGGCATTTGGATGGGCACATGTCACTCTAATTTCCCGGCAGGAAGAAGAATTAACCAAAGTCTCAGCCACCCAACGGGAACCAGTATAGGTCCTGAACCAAAAGTTTGGACTTGCGTTCAGCTCACAAAAAACGAGTTGAAAAATGGAGCTCAGGGGCACAGCAATTCACAAACTGGCAGAGTAATCAAGGCCCACTATCGTCCAAAAATCTGTTGAGGGAAGGCAACGAGGCGGACTTGAAAGCGAGGCAGAATAGCAGGAAAGTGATTTCAAGAGGTAAGTTGGAATCGCCTGTAAAGCACAGGAAGAGGGGCACAACTTCGACCATGATGCACTTGGCCAAAAAGGGCGTATGCGTTTTCTCCTGAATATATACAGGAGAAAACGCATACGCCCTTTTTGGCCAAGCAAGCAAGCGGGCAATGCAAATCTGCACTACAAAGAAGTATCACTTCCCACCGGTCAAAAGGGACATCCACAAAATGTGTAAAAACCAGAAAGGCAAGACAGGCCCTGTAGAACAGGGAGCCTTGTTATGCTGATGGGCGGGATGTAAGTTGCCAACTGCCTCACTGGAGGAGTGCATTGTGTTCCCTAAAACAAGTAAACAACAGAGCTACAGAGCCAAGGGCACTTCCAGTCTAGGGAATATACCTTGGGAAAACTGAAAATCCATAAGACAGAGCCACCCCCAAATTGAGGGCTGCACTGCTTACAAGAACCTCAACCTGGGTACACCTGAAATATCCCAGGAAATATAAAAATGGTTCCAAACATTGTGGAACTTACGTACGATGGAATATCCCTCAGCCACGAAATCAATGTCATAAGACCAGTAGCAGCAAAATGAGTGGATTCAGGTACGATGATTCTAAGGGAAAGAAGTCACACAGGAAAAGAAACTTATCATAAGATATCACTTAGGAAGATCCTGTAAACATGGCTACACATGAGCTGAGTTAGGCAAGAGAACAGAGTCTCACATTTAGAAAACACTCTTATGCCTGCTTAAGGGGGAAGGAGAGGTGGGGTGATGCATCAAACCAGAGTTTGATATAAGCACAGGTACCGTTCCAAAAACCAACTATGGAATAGACAAGACCTACACCTTCCTCAGTGAAAGGGACTCAAAACCCCATATTTCCCGCAGAGGAATAGATCTGACTAGTAAGAATCTTAAAACTTATGTATTGATATGTCTCCGTAAGGGAATCAAGTGTGTCCAGACTGGCATAAACAGGGCAGCGAGAATCAGCTCAAACCCACTCTAAAAAGGAATTTCAAAAACAGAACAAAGAAACAGGGAAATTCTTTACAAATCCTTCAGGGTCTCTGATGCAACCTGGAATGACCCTATCTACAATGACAGCTGGATGTGGCATAAGGCTGGACACTTGGGACTGAGAGGATTGGTGAGATTGGGTGAGAAAATGCAGACCCTTTAAAGCAATAACGCATGGCACCCATTCCATTGGTCCCAGCTCTCCAAGTTGAAGGGAATATTACTACAGCTATAACATGTACGGGAAACCTAGAGAATGGACACAATGTGAATACGAAAGGTTTCTAAAACTCAACGAAGAGTCCCTCTCCTGGTGCTCCGGTTTGACTTTCCAACTGCTTTCCTATCAATCTCCCAACTTGGAGAGACAGCCCCTTTAAGCTCCTGGTTCGCAAAGGTTGCCAATTTGGCAGAGGATGAAAGGGAAGAGGGAGAACCAATGAGAGAGTAGCTGTTAGGCATTTGGATGGGCACATGTCACTCTAATTTCCCGGCAGGAAGAATAATTAACCAAAGTCTCAGCCACCCACCGGGAACCAGTATAGGTCCTGAACCAGAAGTTTGGACTTGCGTTCAGCTCACAAAAAACGAGTTGAAAACTGGAGCTCACGGGCACAGCAATTCACAAACTGGCAGAGTAATCAAGGCCAACTATCGTCCAAAAATCTTTTGAGGGAAGGCAACGAGGCGGACTTGAAAGCGAGGCAGAATAGCAGGAAAGAGATTTCAAGAGGTACGTTGGAATCGCCTGTAAAGCACAGGAAGAGGGGCACAACTTCGACCATGATGCACTTGGCCAAAAAGGGCGTATGCGTTTTCTCCTGAATATATTCAGGAGAAAACGCATACGCCCTTTTTGGCCAAGCAAGCAAGCGGGCAATGCAAATCTGCACTACAAAGAAGTATCACTTCCCACCGGTCAAAAGGGACATCCACAAAATGTGTAAAAACCAGAAAGGCAAGACAGGCCCTGGAGAACAGGGAGCCTTGTTATGCTGATGGGCGGGATGTAAGTTGCCACCTGCCTCACAGGAGGAGTGCATTGTGTTCCCTAAAACAAGTAAACAACAGAGCTACAGAGCCAAGGGCACTTCCAGTCTAGGGAATATACCTTGGGAAAACTGAAAATCCATAAGACAGAGCCACCCCCAAATTGAGGGCTGCACTGCTTACAAGAACCTCAACCTGGGTACACCTGAAATATCCCAGGAAACATAAAAATGGTTCCAAACATTGTGGAACTTACGTACGATGGAATATCCCTCAGCCACGAAATCAATGTCATAAGACCAGTAGCAGCAAAATGAGTGGATTCAGGTACGATGATTCTAAGTGAAAGAAGTCACACAGGAAAAGAAACTTATCATAAGATATCACTTAGGAAGATCCTGTAAACATGGCTACACATGAACTGAGTTAGGCAAGAGAACAGAGTCTCACATTTAGAAAAAACTCTTATGCCTGCTTAAGGGGGAAGGAGAGGTGGGGTGATGCATCAAACCAGAGTTTGATATAAGCACAGGTACCGTTCCAAAAACCAACTATGGAATAGACAAGACCTACACCTTCCTCAGTGAAAGGGACTCAAAACCCCATATTTCCCGCAGAGGAATAGATCTGACTAGTAAGAATCTTAAAACCTATGTATTGATATGTCTCCGTAAGGGAATCAAGTGTGTCTAGACTGGCATAAACAGGGCAGCGAGAATCAGCTCAAACCCACTCTAAAAAGGAATTTCAGAAACAGAACAAAGAAACAGGGAAATTCTTTACAATTCCTTCAGGGTCTCTGATGCAACCTGGAATGACCCTATCTACAATGACAGCTGGATGTGGCATAAGGCTGGACACTTGGGACTGAGAGGATTGGTGAGTTTGGGTGAGCAAATGCAGACCCTTTAAAGCAATAACGCATGGCACCCATTCCATGGGTCCCAGCTCTCCAGGTTGAAGGGAATATTACTACAGCTATAACATGTACGGGAAACCTAGAGAATGGACACACTGTGAATATGAAAGGTTTCTAAAACTCAACGAAGAGTCCCTCTCCTGGTGCTCCGGTTTGACTTTCCAACTGCTTTCCTATCAATCTCCCAACTTGGAGAGACAGCCCCTTTAAGCTCCTGGTTCGCACAGGTTGCCAATTTGGCAGAGGATGAAAGGGAAGAGGGAGAACCAATGAGAGAGTAGCTGTTAGGCATTTGGATGGGCACATGTCACTCTAATTTCCCGGCAGGAAGAAGAATTAACCAAAGTCTCAGCCACCCACCGGGAACCAGTATAGGTCCTGAACCAAAAGTTTGGACTTGCGTTCAGCTCACAAAAAACGAGTTGAAAAATGGAGCTCAGGGGCACAGCAATTCACAAACTGGCAGAGTAATCAAGGCCCACTATCGTCCAAAAATCTGTTGAGGGAAGGCAACGAGGCGGACTTGAAAGCGAGGCAGAATAGCAGGAAAGAGATTTCAAGAGGTACGTTGGAATCGCCTGTAAAGCACAGGAAGAGGGGCACAACTTCGACAATGATGCACTTGGCCAAAAAGGGCGTATGCGTTTTCTCCTGAATATATTCAGGAGAAAACGCATACGCCCTTTTTGGCCAAGCAAGCAAGCGGGCAATGCAAATCTGCACTACAAAGAAGTATCACTTCCCACCGGTCAAAAGGGACATCCACAAAATGTGTAAAAACCAGAAAGGCAAGGCAGGCCCTGGAGAACAGGGAGCCTTGTTATGCTGATGGGCGGGATGTAAGTTGCCAACTGCCTCACTGGAGGAGTGCATTGTGTTCCCTAAAACAAGTAAACAACAGAGCTACAGAGCCAAGGGCACTTCCAGTCTAGGGAATATACCTTGGGAAAACTGAAAATCCATAAGACAGAGCCACCCCCAAATTGAGGGCTGCACTGCTTACAAGAACCTCAACCTGGGTACACCTGAAATATCCCAGGAAATATAAAAATGGTTCCAAACATTGTGGAACTTACGTACGATGGAATATCCCTCAGCCACGAAATCAATGTCATAAGACCAGTAGCAGCAAAATGAGTGGATTCAGGTACGATGATTCTAAGTGAAAGAAGTCACACAGGAAAAGAAACTTATCATAAGATATCACTTAGGAAGATCCTGTAAACATGGCTACACATGAACTGAGTTAGGCAAGAGAACAGAGTCTCACATTTAGAAAACACTCTTATGCCTGCTTAAGGGGGAAGGAGAGGTGGGGTGATGCATCAAACCAGAGTTTGATATAAGCACAGGTACCGTTCCAAAAACCAACTATGGAATAGACAAGACCTACACCTTCCTCAGTGAAAGGGACTCAAAACCCCATATTTCCCGCAGAGGAATAGATCTGACTAGTAAGAATCTTAAAACCTATGTATTGATATGTCTCCGTAAGGGAATCAAGTGTGTCTAGACTGGCATAAACAGGGCAGCGAGAATCAGCTCAAACCCACTCTAAAAAGGAATTTCAGAAACAGAACAAAGAAACAGGGAAATTCTTTACAATTCCTTCAGGGTCTCTGATGCAACCTGGAATGACCCTATCTACAATGACAGCTGGATGTGGCATAAGGCTGGACACTTGGGACTGAGAGGATTGGTGAGATTGGGTGAGCAAATGCAGACCCTTTAAAGCAATAACGCATGGCACCCATTCCATGGGTCCCAGCTCTCCAGGTTGAAGGGAATATTACTACAGCTATAACATGTACGGGAAACCTAGAGAATGGACACACTGTGAATACGAAAGGTTTCTAAAACTCAACGAAGAGTCCCTCTCCTGGTGCTCCGGTTTGACTTTCCAACTGCTTTCCTATCAATCTCCCAACTTGGAGAGACAGCCCCTTTAAGCTCCTGGTTCGCACAGGTTGCCAATTTGGCAGAGGATGAAAGGGAAGAGGGAGAACCAATGAGAGAGTAGCTGTTAGGCATTTGGATGGGCACATGTCACTCTAATTTCCAGGCAGGAAGAAGAATTAACCAAAGTCTCAGCCACCCACCGGGAACCAGTATAGGTCCTGAACCAAAAGTTTGGACTTGCGTTCAGCTCACCAAAAACGAGTTGAAAAATGGAGCTCAGGGGCACAGCAATTCACAAACTGGCAGAGTAATCATGGCCAACTATCGTCCAAAAATCTGTTGAGGGAAGGCAACGAGGCGGACTTGAAAGCGAGGCAGAATAGCAGGAAAGAGATTTCAAGAGGTACGTTGGAATCGCCTGTAAAGCACAGGAAGAGGGGCACAACTTCGACCATGATGCACTTGGCCAAAAAGGGCGTATGCGTTTTCTCCTGAATATATTCAGGAGAAAACGCATACGCCCTTTTTGGCCAAGGAAGCAAGCGGGCAATGCAAATCTGCACTACAAAGAAGTATCACTTCCCACCGGTCAAAAGGGACATCCACAAAATGTGTAAAAACCAGAAAGGCAAGACAGGCCCTGGAGAACAGGGAGCCTTGTTATGCTGATGGGCGGGATGTAAGTTGCCAACTGCCTCACAGGAGGAGTGCATTGTGTTCCCTAAAACAAGTAAACAACAGAGCTACAGAGCCAAGGGCACATCCAGTCTAGGGAATATACCTTGGGAAAACTGAAAATCCATAAGACAGAGCCACCCCCAAATTGAGGGCTGCACTGCTTACAAGAACCTCAACCTGGGTACACCTGAAATATCCCAGGAAATATAAAAATGGTTCCAAACATCGTGGAACTTACGTACGATGGAATATCCCTCAGCCACGAAATCAATGTCATAAGACCAGTAGCAGCAAAATGAGTGGATTCAGGTACGATGATTCTAAGGGAAAGAAGTCACACAGGAAAAGAAACTTATCATAAGATATCACTTAGGAAGATCCTGTAAACATGGCTACACATGAACTGAGTTAGGCAAGAGAACAGAGTCTCACATTTAGAAAACACTCTTATGCCTGCTTAAGGGGGAAGGAGAGGTGGGGTGATGCATCAAACCAGAGTTTGATATAAGCACAGGTACCGTTCCAAAAACCAACTATGGAATAGACAAGACCTACACCTTCCTCAGTGAAAGGGACTCAAAACCCCATATTTCCCGCAGAGGAATAGATCTGACTAGTAAGAATCTTAAAACCTATGTATTGATATGTCTCCGTAAGGGAATCAAGTGTGTCTAGACTGGCATAAACAGGGCAGCGAGAATCAGCTCAAACCCACTCTAAAAAGGAATTTCAGAAACAGAACAAAGAAACAGGGAAATTCTTTACAATTCCTTCAGGGTCTCTGATGCAACCTGGAATGACCCTATCTACAATGACAGCTGGATGTGGCATAAGGCTGGACACTTGGGACTGAGAGGATTGGTGAGATTGGGTGAGCAAATGCAGACCCTTTAAAGCAATAACGCATGGCACCCATTCCATGGGTCCTAGCTCTCCAGGTTGAAGGGAATATTACTACAGCTATAACATGTATGGGAAACCTAGAGAATGGACACACTGTGAATACGAAAGGTTTCCAAAACTCAACGAAGAGTCCCTCTCCTGGTGCTCCGGTTTGACTTTCCAACTGCTTTCCTATCAATCTCCCAACTTGGAGAGACAGCCCCTTTAAGCTCCTGGTTCGCACAGGTTGCCAATTTGGCAGAGGATGAAAGGGAAGAGGGAGAACCAATGAGAGAGTAGCTGTTAGGCATTTGGATGGGCACATGTCACTCTAATTTCCTGGCAGGAGAAGAATTAACCAATGTCTCAGCCACCCAACAGGAACCAGTATAGGTCCTGAACCAAAAGTTTGGACTTGCGTTCAGCTCACAAAAAACGAGTTGAAAAATGGAGCTCAGGGGCACAGCAATTCACAAACTGGCAGAGTAATCAAGGCCCACTATCGTCCAAAAATCTGTTGAGGGAAGGCAACGAGGCGGACTTGAAAGCGAGGCAGAATAGCAGGAAACAGATTTCAAGAGGTACGTTGGAATCACCTGTAAAGCACAGGAAGAGGGGCACAACTTCGACAATGATGCACTTGGCCAAAAAGGGCGTATGCGTTTTCTCCTGAATATATTCAGGAGAAAACGCATACGCCCTTTTTGGCCAAGCAAGCAAGCGGGCAATGCAAATCTGCACTACAAAGAAGTATCACTTCCCACCGGTCAAAAGGGACATCCACAAAATGTGTAAAAACGAGAAAGGCAAGACAGGCCCTGGAGAACAGGGAGCCTTGTTATGCTGATGGGCGGGATGTAAGTTGCCAACTGCCTCACTGGAGGAGTGCATTGTGTTCCCTAAAACAAGAAAACAACAGAGCTACAGAGCCAAGGGCACTTCCAGTCTAGGGAATATACCTTGGGAAAACTGAAAATCCATAAGACAGTGCCACCCCAAAATTGAGGGCTGCACTGCTTACAAGAACCTCAACCTGGGTACACCTGAAATATCCCAGGCAATATAAAAATGGTTCCAAACATTGTGGAACTTACGTACGATGGAATATCCCTCAGCCACGAAATCAATGTCATAAGACCAGTAGCAGCAAAATGAGTGGATTCAGGTACGATGATTCTAAGGGAAAGAAGTCACACAGGAAAAGAAACTTATCATAAGATATCACTTAGGAAGACCCTGTAAACATGGCTACACATGAACTGAGTTAGGCAAGAGAACAGAGTCTCACATTTAGAAAACACTCTTATGCCTGCTTAAGGGGGAAGGAGAGGTGGGGTGATGCATCAAACCAGAGTTTGATATAAGCACAGGTACCGTTCCAAAAACCAACTATGGAATAGACAAGACCTACACCTTCCTCAGTGAAAGGGACTCAAAACACCATATTTCCCGCAGAGGAATAGATCTGACTAGTAAGAATCTTAAAACCTATGTATTGATATGTCTCCGTAAGGGAATCAAGTGTGTCTAGACTGGCATAAACAGGGCAGCGAGAATCAGCTCAAACCCACTCTAAAAAGGAATTTCAGAAACAGAACAAAGAAACAGGGAAATTCTTTACAATTCCTTCAGGGTCTCTGATGCAACCTGGAATGACCCTATCTACAATGACAGCTGGATGTGGCATAAGGCTGGACACTTGGGACTGAGAGGATTGGTGAGATTGGGTGAGCAAATGCAGACCCTTTAAAGCAATAACGCATGGCACCCATTCCATGGGTCCCAGCTCTCCAGGTTGAAGGGAATATTACTACAGCTATAACATGTACGGGAAACCTAGAGAATGGACACACTGTGAATACGAAAGGTTTCTAAAACTGAACGAAGAGACCCTCTGCTGGTGCTCCAGTTTGACTTTCCAACTGCTTTCCTATCAATCTCCCAACCTGGAGAGACAGCCCCTTTAAGCTCCTGGTTCGCACAGGTTGCCAATTTGGCAGAGGATGAAAGGGAAGAGGGAGAACCAATGAGAGAGTAGCTGTTAGGCATTTGGATGGGCACATGTCACTCTAATTTCCCGGCAGGAAGAAGAATGAACCAAAGTCTCAGCCACCCACCGGGAACCAGTATAGGTCCTGAACCAAAAGTTTGGACTTGCGTTCAGCTCACAAAAAACGAGTTGAAAAATGGAGCTCAGGGGCACAGCAATTCACAAACTGGCAGAGTAATCAAGGCCAACTATCGTCCAAAAATCTGTTGAGGGAAGGCAACGAGGCGGACTTGAAAGCGAGGCAGAAGAGCAGGAAAGAGATTTCAAGAGGTACGATGGAATCGCCTGTAATGCACAGGAAGAGGGGCACAACTTCGACAATGATGCACTTGGCCAAAAAGGGCGTATGCGTTTTCTCCTGAATATATTCAGGAGAAAACGCATACGCCCTTTTTGGCCAAACAAGCAAGCGGGCAATGCAAATCTGCACTACAAAGAAGTATCACTTCCCACCGGTCAAAAGGGACATACACAAAATGTGTAAACTCCAGAAAGGCAAGACAGGCCCTGGAGAACAGGGAGCCTTGTTATGCTGATGGGCGGGATGTAAGTTGCCAACTGCCTCACTGGAGGAGTGCACTGTGTTCCCTAAAACAAGAAAACAACAGAGCTACAGAGCCAAGGGCACTTCCAGTCTAGGGAATATACCTTGGGAAAACTGAAAATCCATAAGACAGAGCCACCCCCAAATTGAGGGCTGCACTGCTTACAAGAACCTCAACCTGGGTACACCTGAAATATCCCAGGAAATATAAAAATGGTTCCAAACATTGTGGAACTTACGTACGATGGAATATCCCTCAGCCACGAAATCCATGTCATAAGACCAGTAGCAGCAAAATGAGTGGATTCAGGTACGATGATTCTAAGTGAAAGAAGTCACACAGGAAAACAAACTTATCATAAGATATCACTTAGGAAGATCCTGTAAACATGGCTACACATGAACTGAGTTAGGCAAGAGAACAGAGTCTCACATTTAGAAAACACTCTTATGCCTGCTTAAGGGGGAAGGAGAGGTGGGGTGATGCATCAAACCAGAGTTTGATATAAGCACAGGTACCGTTCCAAAAACCAACTATGGAATAGACAAGACCTACACCTTCCTCAGTGAAAGGGACTCAAAACCCCATATTTCCCGCAGAGGAATAGATCTGACTAGTAAGAATCTTAAAACCTATGTATTGATATGTCTCCGTAAGGGAATCAAGTGTGTCTAGACTGGCATAAACAGGGCAGCGAGAATCAGCTCAAACCCACTCTAAAAAGGAATTTCAGAAACAGAACAAAGAAACAGGGAAATTCTTTACAATTCCTTCAGGGTCTCTGATGCAACCTGGAATGACCCTATCTACAATGACAGCTGGATGTGGCATAAGGCTGGACACTTGGGACTGAGAGGATTGGTGAGATTGGGTGAGCAAATGCAGACCCTTTAAAGCAATAACGCATGGCACCCATTCCATGGGTCCCAGCTCTCCAGGTTGAAGGGAATATTACTACAGCTATAACATGTACGGGAAACCTAGAGAATGGACACACTGTGAATACGAAAGGTTTCTAAAACTCAACGAAGAGCCCCTCTCCTGGTGCTCCGGTTTGACTTTCCAACTGCTTTCCTATCAATCTCCCAACTTGGAGAGACAGCCCCTTTAAGCTCCTGGTTCGCACAGGTTGCCAATTTGGCAGAGGATGAAAGGGAAGAGGGAGAACCAATGAGAGAGTAGCTGTTAGGCATTTGGATGGGCACATGTCACTCTAATTTCCCGGCAGGAAGAAGAATTAACCAAAGTCTCAGCCACCCACCGGGAACCAGTATAGGTCCTGAACCAAAAGTTTGGCCTTGCGTTCAGCTCAGAAAATACGAGTTGAAAAATCTAGCTCAGGGGCACAGCAATTCACAAACAGGCAGAGTAATCAAGGCCAACTATCATCCAAAAATCTGTTGAGGGAAGGCAACGAGGCGGACTTGAAAACGAGGCAGAAGAGCAGGAAACAGATTTCAAGAGGTACGATGGAATTGCCTGTAAAGCACAGGAAGAGGGGCACAACTTCGACAATGATGCACTTGGCCAAAAAGGGCGTATGCGTTTTCTCCTGAATATATTCAGGAGAAAACGCATACGCCCTTTTTGGCCAAGCAAGCAAGCGGGCAATGCAAATCTGCACTACAAAGAAGTATCACTTCCCACCGGTCAAAGGGGACATCCACAAAATGTGTAAAAACCAGAAAGGCAAGACAGGCCCTGGAGAACAGTGAGCCTTGTTATGCTGATGGGCGGGATGTAAGTTGCCAACTGCCTCACTGGAGGAGTGCATTGTGTTCCCTAAAACAAGTAAACAACAGAGCTACAGAGCCAAGGGCACTTCCAGTCTAGGGAGTATACCTTGGGAAAACTGAAAATCCATAAGACAGAGCCACCCCCAAATTGAGGGCTGCACTGCTTACAAGAACCTCAACCTGGGTACACCTGAAATATCCCAGGAAATATAAAAATGGTTCCAAACATTGTGGAACTTACGTACGATGGAATATCCCTCAGCCACGAAATCCATGTCATAAGACCAGTAGCAGCAAAATGAGTGGATTCAGGTACGATGATTCTAAGTGAAAGAAGTCACACAGGAAAAGAAACTTATCATAAGATATCACTTAGGAAGATCCTGTAAACATGGCTACACATGAACTGAGTTAGGCAAGAGAACAGAGTCTCACATTTAGAAAACACTCTTATGCCTGCTTAAGGGGGAAGGAGAGGTGGGGTGATGCATCAAACCAGAGTTTGATATAAGCACAGGTACCGTTCCAAAAACCAACTATGGAATAGACAAGACCTACACCTTCCTCAGTGAAAGGGACTCAAAACCCCATATTTCCCGCAGAGGAATAGATCTGACTAGTAAGAATCTTAAAACCTATGTATTGATATGTCTCCGTAAGGGAATCAAGTGTGTCTAGACTGGCATAAACAGGGCAGCGAGAATCAGCTCAAACCCACTCTAAAAAGGAATTTCAGAAACAGAACAAAGAAACAGGGAAATTCTTTACAATTCCTTCAGGGTCTCTGATGCAACCTGGAATGACCCTATCTACAATGACAGCTGGATGTGGCATAAGGCTGGACACTTGGGACTGAGAGGATTGGTGAGATTGGGTGAGCAAATGCAGACCCTTTAAAGCAATAATGCATGGCACCCATTCCATGGGTCCCAACTCTCCAGGTTGAAGGGAATATTACTACAGCTATAACATGTACGGGAAACCTAGAGAATGGACACACTGTGAATACGAAAGGTTTCTAAAACTGAACGAAGAGTCCCTCTCCTGGTGCTCCGGTTTGACTTTCCAACTGCTTTCCTATCAATCTCCCAACTTGGAGAGACAGCCCCTTTAAGCTCCTGGTTCGCACAGGTTGCCAATTTGGCAGAGGATGAAAGGGAAGAGGGAGAACCAATGAGAGAGTAGCTGTTAGGCATGTGGATGGGCACATGTCACTCTAATTTCCCGGCAGGAAGAAGAATGAACCAAAGTCTCAGCCACCCACCGGGAACCAGTATAGGTCCTGAACCAAAAGTTTGGCCTTGCGTTCAGCTCAGAAAATACGAGTTGAAAAATCTAGCTCAGGGGCACAGCAATTCACAAACTGGCAGAGTAATCAAGGCCAACTATCATCCAAAAATCTGTTGAGGGAAGGCAACGAGGCGGACTTGAAAACGAGGCAGAAGAGCAGGAAAGAGATTTCAAGAGGTACGATGGAATCGCCTGTAAAGCACAGGAAGAGGGGCACAACTTCGACAATGATGCACTTGGCCAAAAAGGGCGTATGCGTTTTCTCCTGAATATATTCAGGAGAAAACGCATACGCCCTTTTTGGCCAAGCAAGCAAGCGGGCAATGCAAATCTGCACTACAAAGAAGTATCACTTTCCACCGGTCAAAAGGGACATCCACAAAATGTGTAAAAACCAGAAAGGCAAGACAGGCCCTGGAGAACAGGGAGCCTTGTTATGCTGATGGGCGGGATGTAAGTTGCCAACTGCCTCACTGGAGGAGTGCATTGTGTTCCCTAAAACAAGTAAACAACAGAGCTACAGAGCCAAGGGCACTTCCAGTCTAGGGAGTATACCTTGGGAAAACTGAAAATCCATAAGACAGAGCCACCCCCAAATTGAGGGCTGCACTGCTTACAAGAACCTCAACCTGGGTACACCTGAAATATCCCAGGAAATATAAAAATGGTTCCAAACATTGTGGAACTTACGTACGATGGAATATCCCTCAGCCACGAAATCCATGTCATAAGACCAGTAGCAGCAAAATGAGTGGATTCAGGTACGATGATTCTAAGTGAAAGAAGTCACACAGGAAAAGAAACTTATCATAAGATATCACTTAGGAAGATCCTGTAAACATGGCTACACATGAACTGAGTTAGGCAAGAGAACAGAGTCTCACATTTAGAAAACACTCTTATGCCTGCTTAAGGGGGAAGGAGAGGTGGGGTGATGCATCAAACCAGAGTTTGATATAAGCACAGGTACCGTTCCAAAAACCAACTATGGAATAGACAAGACCTACACCTTCCTCAGTGAAAGGGAATCAAAACCCCATATTTCCCGCAGAGGAATAGATCTGACTAGTAAGAATCTTAAAACCTATGTATTGATATGTCTCCGTAAGGGAATCAAGTGTGTCTAGACTGGCATAAACAGGGCAGCGAGAATCAGCTCAAACCCACTCTAAAAAGGAATTTCAGAAACAGAACAAAGAAACAGGGAAATTCTTTACAATTCCTTCAGGGTCTCTGATGCAACCTGGAATGACCCTATCTACAATGACAGCTGGATGTGGCATAAGGCTGGACACTTGGGACTGAGAGGATTGGTGAGATTGGGTGAGCAAATGCAGACCCTTTAAAGCAATAACGCATGGCACCCATTCCATGGGTCCCAGCTCTCCAGGTTGAAGGGAATATTACTACAGCTATAACATGTACGGGAAACCTAGAGAATGGACACACTGTGAATACGAAAGGTTTCTAAAACTCAACGAAGTGCCCCTCTCCTGGTGCTCCGGTTTGACTTTCCAACTGCTTTCCTATCAATCTCCCAACTTGGAGAGACAACCCCTTTAAGCTCCTGGTTCGCACAGGTTGCCAATTTGGCAGAGGATGAAAGGGAAGAGGGAGAACCAATGAGAGAGTAGCTGTTAGGCATTTGGATGGGCACATGTCACTCTAATTTCCCGGCAGGAAGAAGAATTAACCAAAGTCTCAGCCACCCACCGGGAACCAGTATAGGTCCTGAACCAAAAGTTTGGCCTTGCGTTCAGCTCAGAAAAAACGAGTTGAAAAATGGAGCTCAGGGGCACAGCAATTCACAAACTGGCAGAGTAATCAAGGCCAACTATCGTCCAAAAATCTGTTGAGGGAAGGCAACGAGGCGGACTTGAAAGCGAGGCAGAAGAGCAGGAAAGAGATTTCAAGAGGTACGTTGGAATCGCCTGTAAAGCACAGGAAGAGGGGCACAACTTCGACAATGATGCACTTGGCCAAAAAGGGCGTATGCGTTTTCTCCTGAATATATTCAGGAGAAAACGCATACGCCCTTTTTGGCCAAGCAAGCAAGCGGGCAATGCAAATCTGCACTACAAAGAAGTATCACTTCCCACCGGTCAAAAGGGACATCCACAAAATGTGTAAAAACCAGAAAGGCAAGACAGGCCCTGGAGAACAGGGAGCCATGTTATGCTGATGGGCGGGATGTAAGTTGCCAACTGCCTCACTGGAGGAGTGCATTGTGTTCCCTAAAACAAGAAAACAACAGAGCTACAGAGCCAAGGGCACTTCCAGTCTAGGGAATATACCTTGGGAAAACTGAAAATCCATAAGACAGAGCCACCCCCAAATTGAGGGCTGCACTGCTTACAAGAACCTCAACCTGGGTACACCTGAAATATCCCAGGAAATATAAAAATGGTTCCAAACATTGTGGAACTTACGTACGATGGAATATCCCTCAGCCACGAAATCAATGTCATAAGACCAGTAGCAGCAAAATGAGTGGATTCAGGTACGATGATTCTAAGGGAAAGAAGTCACACAGGAAAAGAAACTTATCATAAGATATCACTTAGGAAGATCCTGTAAACATGGCTACACATGAACTGAGTTAGGCAAGAGAACAGAGTCTCACATTTAGAAAACACTCTTATGCCTGCTTAAGGGGGAAGGAGAGGTGGGGTGATGCATCAAACCAGAGTTTGATATAAGCACAGGTACCGTTCCAAAAACCAACTATGGAATAGACAAGACCTACACCTTCCTCAGTGAAAGGGACTCAAAACCCCATATTTCCCGCAGAGGAATAGATCTGACTAGTAAGAATCTTAAAACCTATGTATTGATATGTCTCCGTAAGGGAATCAAGTGTGTCTAGACTGGCATAAACAGGGCAGCGAGAATCAGCTCAAACCCACTCTAAAAAGGAATTTCAGAAACAGAACAAAGAAACAGGGAAATTCTTTACAATTCCTTCAGGGTCTCTGATGCGACCTGGAATGACCCTATCTACAATGACAGCTGGATGTGGCATAAGGCTGGACACTTGGGACTGAGAGGATTGGTGAGATTGGGTGAGCAAATGCATACCCTTTAAAGCAATAACGCATGGCACCCATTCCATGGGTCCCAGCTCTCCAGGTTGAAGGGAATATTACTACAGCTATAACATGTACGGGAAACCTAGAGAATGGACACACTGTGAATACGAAAGGTTTCTAAAACTCAACGAAGTGTCCCTCTCCTGGTGCTCCGGTTTGACTTTCCAAATGCTTTCCTATCAATCTCCCAACTTGGAGAGACAGCCCCTTTAAGCTCCTGGTTCGCACAGGTTGCCAATTTGGCAGAGGATGAAAGGGAAGAGGGAGAACCAATGAGAGAGTAGCTGTTAGGCATTTGGATGGGCACATGTCACTCTAATTTCCCGGCAGGAAGAAGAATTAACCAAAGTCTCAGCCACCCACCGGGAACCAGTATAGGTCCTGAACCAAAAGTTTGGCCTTGCGTTCAGCTCACAAAAAACGAGTTGAAAAATGGAGCTCAGGGGCACAGCAATTCACAAACTGGCAGAGTAATCAAGGCCAACTATCGTCCAAAAATCTGTTGAGGGAAGGCTACGAGGCGGACTTGAAAGCAAGGCAGAAGTGCAGGAAAGAGATTTCAAGAGGTACGATGGAATCACCTGTAATGCACAGGAAGAGGGGCACAACTTCGACAATGATGCACTTGGCCAAAAAGGGCGTATGCGTTTTCTCCTGAATATATTCAGGAGAAAACGCATACGCCCTTTTTGGCCAAGCAAGCAAGCGGGCAATGCAAATCTGCACTACAAAGAAGTATCACTTCCCACCGGTCAAAAGGGACATCCACAAAATGTGTAAAAACCAGAAAGGCAAGACAGGCCCTGGAGAACAGGGAGCCTTGTTATGCTGATGGGCGGGATGTAAGTTGCCAACTGCCTCACTGGAGGAGTGCATTGTGTTCCCTAAAACAAGAAAACAACAGAGCTACAGAGCCAAGGGCACTTCCAGTCTAGGGAATATACCTTGGGAAAACTGAAAATCCATAAGACAGTGCCACCCCCAAATTGAGGGCTGCACTGCTTACAAGAACCTCAACCTGGGTACACCTGAAATATCCCAGGCAATATAAAAATGGTTCCAAACATTGTGGAACTTACGTACGATGGAATATCCCTCAGCCACGAAATCAATGTCATAAGACCAGTAGCAGCAAAATGAGTGGATTCAGGTACGATGATTCTAAGTGAAAGAAGTCACACAGGAAAACAAACTTATCATAAGATATCACTTAGGAAGATCCTGTAAACATGGCTACACATGAACTGAGTTAGGCAAGAGAACAGAGTCTCACATTTAGAAAACACTCTTATGCCTGCTTAAGGGGGAAGGAGAGGTGGGGTGATGCATCAAACCAGAGTTTGATATAAGCACAGGTACCGTTCCAAAAACCAACTATGGAATAGACAAGACCTACACCTTCCTCAGTGAAAGGGACTCAAAACCCCATATTTCCCGCAGAGGAATAGATCTGACTAGTAAGAATCTTAAAACCTATGTATTGATATGTCTCCGTAAGGGAATCAAGTGTGTCTAGACTGGCATAAACAGGGCAGCGAGAATCAGCTCAAACCCACTCTAAAAAGGAATTTCAGAAACAGAACAAAGAAACAGGGAAATTCTTTACAATTCCTTCAGGGTCTCTGATGCAACCTGGAATGACCCTATCTACAATGACAGCTGGATGTGGCATAAGGCTGGACACTTGGGACTGAGAGGATTGGTGAGATTGGGTGAGCAAATGCAGACCCTTTAAAGCAATAACGCATGGCACCCATTCCATGGGTCCCAGCTCTCCAGGTTGAAGGGAATATTACTACAGCTATAACATGTACGGGAAACCTAGAGAATGGACACACTGTGAATACGAAAGGTTTCTAAAACTCAACGAAGAGCCCCTCTCCTGGTGCTCCGGTTTGACTTTCCAACTGCTTTCCTATCAATCTCCCAACTTGGAGAGACAGCCCCTTTAAGCTCCTGGTTCGCACAGGTTGCCAATTTGGCAGAGGATGAAAGGGAAGAGGGAGAACCAATGAGAGAGTAGCTGTTAGGCATGTGGATGGGCACATGTCACTCTAATTTCCCGGCAGGAAGAAGAATGAACCAAAGTCTCAGCCACCCACCGGGAACCAGTATAGGTCCTGAACCAAAAGTTTGGACTTGCGTTCAGCTCACAAAAAACGAGTTGAAAAATGGAGCTCAGGGGCACAGCAATTCACAAACTGGCAGAGTAATCAAGGCCAACTATCGTCCAAAAATCTGTTGAGGGAAGGCAACGAGGCGGACTTGAAAGCGAGGCAGAAGAGCAGGAAAGAGATTTCAAGAGGTACGTTGGAATCGCCTGTAAAGCACAGGAAGAGGGGCACAACTTCGACAATGATGCACTTGGCCAAAAAGGGCGTATGCGTTTTCTCCTGAATATATTCAGGAGAAAACGCATACGCCCTTTTTGGCCAAGCAAGCAAGCGGGCAATGCAAATCTGCACTACAAAGAAGTATCACTTCCCACCGGTCAAAAGGGACATCCACAAAATGTGTAAAAACCAGAAAGGCAAGACAGGCCCTGGAGAACAGGGAGCCTTGTTATGCTGATGGGCGGGATGTAAGTTGCCAACTGCCTCACTGGAGGAGTGCATTGTGTTCCCTAAAACAAGTAAACAACAGAGCTACAGAGCCAAGGGCACTTCCAGTCTAGGGAGTATACCTTGGGAAAACTGAAAATCCATAAGACAGAGCCACCCCCAAATTGAGGGCTGCACTGCTTACAAGAACCTCAACCTGGGTACACCTGAAATATCCCAGGAAATATAAAAATGGTTCCAAACATTGTGGAACTTACGTACGATGGAATATCCCTCAGCCACGAAATCCATGTCATAAGACCAGTAGCAGCAAAATGAGTGGATTCAGGTACGATGATTCTAAGGGAAAGAAGTCACACAGGAAAAGAAACTTATCATAAGATATCACTTAGGAAGATCCTGTAAACATGGCTACACATGAACTGAGTTAGGCAAGAGAACAGAGTCTCACATTTAGAAAACACTCTTATGCCTGCTTAAGGGGGAAGGAGAGGTGGGGTGATGCATCAAACCAGAGTTTGATATAAGCACAGGTACCGTTCCAAAAACCAACTATGGAATAGACAAGACCTACACCTTCCTCAGTGAAAGGGAATCAAAACCCCATATTTCCCGCAGAGGAATAGATCTGACTAGTAAGAATCTTAAAACCTATGTATTGATATGTCTCCGTAAGGGAATCAAGTGTGTCTAGACTGGCATAAACAGGGCAGCGAGAATCAGCTCAAACCCACTCTAAAAAGGAATTTCAGAAACAGAACAAAGAAACAGGGAAATTCTTTACAATTCCTTCAGGGTCTCTGATGCAACCTGGAATGACCCTATCTACAATGACAGCTGGATGTGGCATAAGGCTGGACACTTGGGACTGAGAGGATTGGTGAGATTGGGTGAGCAAATGCAGACCCTTTAAAGCAATAACGCATGGCACCCATTCCATGGGTCCCAGCTCTCCAGGTTGAAGGGAATATTACTACAGCTATAACATGTACGGGAAACCTAGAGAATGGACACACTGTGAATACGAAAGGTTTCTAAAACTCAACGAAGTGCCCCTCTCCTGGTGCTCCGGTTTGACTTTCCAACTGCTTTCCTATCAATCTCCCAACTTGGAGAGACAACCCCTTTAAGCTCCTGGTTCGCACAGGTTGCCAATTTGGCAGAGGATGAAAGGGAAGAGGGAGAACCAATGAGAGAGTAGCTGTTAGGCATTTGGATGGGCACATGTCACTCTAATTTCCCGGCAGGAAGAAGAATTAACCAAAGTCTCAGCCACCCACCGGGAACCAGTATAGGTCCTGAACCAAAAGTTTGGACTTGCGTTCAGCTCACAAAAAACGAGTTGAAAAATGGAGCTCAGGGGCACAGCAATTCACAAACTGGCAGAGTAATCAAGGCCAACTATCGTCCAAAAATCTGTTGAGGGAAGGCAACGAGGCGGACTTGAAAGCGAGGCAGAAGAGCAGGAAAGAGATTTCAAGAGGTACGTTGGAATCGCCTGTAAAGCACAGGAAGAGGGGCACAACTTCGACAATGATGCACTTGGCCAAAAAGGGCGTATGCGTTTTCTCCTGAATATATTCAGGAGAAAACGCATACGCCCTTTTTGGCCAAGCAAGCAAGCGGGCAATGCAAATCTGCACTACAAAGAAGTATCACTTCCCACCGGTCAAAAGGGACATCCACAAAATGTGTAAAAACCAGAAAGGCAAGACAGGCCCTGGAGAACAGGGAGCCTTGTTATGCTGATGGGCGGGATGTAAGTTGCCAACTGCCTCACTGGAGGAGTGCATTGTGTTCCCTAAAACAAGAAAACAACAGAGCTACAGAGCCAAGGGCACTTCCAGTCTAGGGAATATACCTTGGGAAAACTGAAAATCCATAAGACAGAGCCACCCCCAAATTGAGGGCTGCACTGCTTACAAGAACCTCAACCTGGGTACACCTGAAATATCCCAGGAAATATAAAAATGGTTCCAAACATTGTGGAACTTACGTACGATGGAATATCCCTCAGCCACGAAATCCATGTCATAAGACCAGTAGCAGCAAAATGAGTGGATTCAGGTACGATGATTCTAAGTGAAAGAAGTCACACAGGAAAACAAACTTATCATAAGATATCACTTAGGAAGATCCTGTAAACATGGCTACACATGAACTGAGTTAGGCAAGAGAACAGAGTCTCACATTTAGAAAACACTCTTATGCCTGCTTAAGGGGGAAGGAGAGGTGGGGTGATGCATCAAACCAGAGTTTGATATAAGCACAGGTACCGTTCCAAAAACCAACTATGGAATAGACAAGACCTACACCTTCCTCAGTGAAAGGGACTCAAAACCCCATATTTCCCGCAGAGGAATAGATCTGACTAGTAAGAATCTTAAAACCTATGTATTGATATGTCTCCGTAAGGGAATCAAGTGTGTCTAGACTGGCATAAACAGGGCAGCGAGAATCAGCTCAAACCCACTCTAAAAAGGAATTTCAGAAACAGAACAAAGAAACAGGGAAATTCTTTACAATTCCTTCAGGGTCTCTGATGCGACCTGGAATGACCCTATCTACAATGACAGCTGGATGTGGCATAAGGCTGGACACTTGGGACTGAGAGGATTGGTGAGATTGGGTGAGCAAATGCATACCCTTTAAAGCAATAACGCATGGCACCCATTCCATGGGTCCCAGCTCTCCAGGTTGAAGGGAATATTACTACAGCTATAACATGTACGGGAAACCTAGAGAACGGACACACTGTGAATACGAAAGGTTTCTAAAACTCAACGAAGAGCCCCTCTCCTGGTGCTCCGGTTTGACTTTCCAACTGCTTTCCTATCAATCTCCCAACTTGGAGAGACAGCCCCTTTAAGCTCCTGGTTCGCACAGGTTGCCAATTTGGCAGAGGATGAAAGGGAAGAGGGAGAACCAATGAGAGAGTAGCTGTTAGGCATTTGGATGGGCACATGTCACTCTAATTTCCCGGCAGGAAGAAGAATTAACCAAAGTCTCAGCCACCCACCGGGAACCAGTATAGGTCCTGAACCAAAAGTTTGGCCTTGCGTTCAGCTCAGAAAAAACGAGTTGAAAACTGGAGCTCAGGGGCACAGCAATTCACAAACTGGCAGAGTAATCAAGGCCAACTATCGTCCAAAAATCTGTTGAGGGAAGGCAACGAGGCGGACTTGAAAGCGAGGCAGAAGAGCAGGAAAGAGATTTCAAGAGGTACGATGGAATCGCCTGTAAAGCACAGGAAGAGGGGCACAACTTCGACAATGATGCACTTGGCCAAAAAGGGCGTACGCGTTTTCTCCTCAATATATTCAGGAGAAAACGCATACGCCCTTTTTGGCCAAGCAAGCAAGCGGGCAATGCAAATCTGCACTACAAAGAAGTATCACTTCCCACCGGTCAAAAGGGACATCCACAAAATGTGTAAAAACCAGAAAGGCAAGACAGGCCCTGGAGAACAGGGAGCCTTGTTATGCTGATGGGCGGGATGTAAGTTGCCAACTGCCTCACTGGAGGAGTGCATTGTGTTCCCTAAAACAAGTAAACAACAGAGCTACAGAGCCAAGGGCACTTCCAGTCTAGGGAATATACCTTGGGAAAACTGAAAATCCATAAGACAGAGCCACCCCCAAATTGAGGGCTGCACTGCTTACAAGAACCTCAACCTGGGTACACCTGAAATATCCCAGGAAATATAAAAATGGTTCCAAACATTGTGGAACTTACGTACGATGGAATATCCCTCAGCCACGAAATCAATGTCATAAGACCAGTAGCAGCAAAATGAGTGGATTCAGGTACGATGATTCTAAGGGAAAGAAGTCACACAGGAAAAGAAACTTATCATAAGATATCACTTAGGAAGATCCTGTAAACATGGCTACACATGAAATGAGTTAGGCAAGAGAACAGAGTCTCACATTTAGAAAACACTCTTATGCCTGCTTAAGGGGGAAGGAGAGGTGGGGTGATGCATCAAACCAGAGTTTGATATAAGCACAGGTACCGTTCCAAAAACCAACTATGGAATAGACAAGACCTACACCTTCCTCAGTGAAAGGGACTCAAAACCCCATATTTCCCGCAGAGGAATAGATCTGACTAGTAAGAATCTTAAAACCTATGTATTGATATGTCTCCATAAGGGAATCAAGTGTGTCTAGACTGGCATAAACAGGGCAGCGAGAATCAGCTCAAACCCACTCTAAAAAGGAATTTCAGAAACAGAACAAAGAAACAGGGAAATTCTTTACAATTCCTTCAGGGTCTCTGATGCAACCTGGAATGACCCTATCTACAATGACAGCTGGATGTGGCATAAGGCTGGACACTTGGGACTGAGAGGATTGGTGAGATTGGCTGAGCAAATGCAGACCCTTTAAAGCAATAATGCATGGCACCCATTCCATGGGTCCCAGCTCTCCAGGTTGAAGTGAATATTACTACAGCTATAACATGTACGGGAAACCTAGAGAATGGACACACTGTGAATACGAAAGGTTTCTAAAACTCAACGAAGAGCCCCTCTCCTGGTGCTCTGGTTTGACTTTCCAACTGCTTTCCTATCAATCTCCCAACTTGGAGAGACAGCCCCTTTAAGCTCCTGGTTCGCACAGGTTGCCAATTTGGCAGAGGATGAAAGGGAAGAGGGAGAACCAATGAGAGAGTAGCTGTTAGGCATTTGGATGGGCACATGTCACTCTAATTTCCCGGCAGGAAGAAGAATGAACAAAAGTCTCAGCCACCCACCGGGAACCAGTATAGGTCCTGAACCAAAAGTTTGGCCTTGCGTTCAGCTCAGAAAAAACGAGTTGAAAAATGGAGCTCAGGGGCACAGCAATTCACAAACTGGCAGAGTAATCAAGGCCAACTATCGTCCAAAAATCTGTTGAGGGAAGGCAACGAGGCGGACTTGAAAGCGACGCAGAAGAGCAGGAAAGAGATTTCAAGAGGTACGATGGAATCGCCTGTAAAGCACAGGAAGAGGGGCACAACTTCGACAATGATGCACTTGGCCAAAAAGGGCGTACGCGTTTTCTCCTGAATATATTCAGGAGAAAATGCATACGCCCTTTTTGGCCAAGCAAGCAAGCGGGCAATGCAAATCTGCACTACAAAGAAGTATCACTTCCCACCGGTCAAAAGGGACATCCACAAAATGTGTAAAAACCAGAAAGGCAAGACAGGCCCTGGAGAACAGGGAGCCTTGTTATGCTGATGGGCGGGATGTAAGTTGCCAGCTGCCTCACTGGAGGAGTGCATTGTGTTCCCTAAAACAAGAAAACAACAGAGCTACAGAGCCAAGGGCACTTCCAGTCTAGGGAATATACCTTGGGAAAACTGAAAATCCATAAGACAGAGCCACCCCCAAATTGAGGGCTGCACTGCTTACAAGAACCTCAACCTGGGTACACCTGAAATATCCCAGGAAATATAAAAATGGTTCCAAACATTGTGGAACTTACGTACGATGGAATATCCCTCAGCCACGAAATCAATGTCATAAGACCAGTAGCAGCAAAATGAGTGGATTCAGGTACGATGATTCTAAGGGAAAGAAGTCACACAGGAAAAGAAACTTATCATAAGATATCACTTAGGAAGATCCTGTAAACATGGCTACACATGAACTGAGTTAGGAAAGAGAACAGAGTCTCACATTTAGAAAACACTCTTATGCCTGCTTAAGGGGGAAGGAGAGGTGGGGTGATGCATCAAACCAGAGTTTGATATAAGCACAGGTACCGTTCCAAAAACCAACTATGGAATAGACAAGACCTACACCTTCCTCAGTGAAAAGGACTCAAAACCCCATATTTCCCGCAGAGGAATAGATCTGACTAGTAAGAATCTTAAAACCTATATATTGATATGTCTCCGTAAGGGAATCAAGTGTGTCTAGACTGGCATAAACAGGGCAGCGAGAATCAGCTCAAACCCACTCTAAAAAGGAATTTCAGAAACAGAACAAAGAAACAGGGAAATTCTTTACAATTCCTTCAGGGTCTCTGATGCAACCTGGAATGACCCTATCTACAATGACAGCTGGATGTGGCATAAGGCTGGACACTTGGGACTGAGAGGATTGGTGAGATTGGGTGAGCAAATGCAGACCCTTTAAAGCAATAACGCATGGCACCCATTCCATGGGTCCCAGCTCTCCAGGTTGAAGGGAATATTACTACAGCTATAACATGTACGGGAAACCTAGAGAATGGACACACTGTGAATACGAAAGGTTTCTAAAACTCAACGAAGAGCCCCTCTCCTGGTGCTCCGGTTTGACTTTCCAACTGCTTTCCTATCAATCTCCCAACTTGGAGAGACAGCCCCTTTAAGCTCCTGGTTCGCACAGGTTGCCAATTTGGCAGAGGATGAAAGGGAAGAGGGAGAACCAATGAGAGAGTAGCTGTTAGGCATTTGGATGGGCACATGTCACTCTAATTTCCCGGCAGGAAGAAGAATTAACCAAAGTCTCAGCCACCCACCGGGAACCAGTATAGGTCCTGAACCAAAATTTTGGCCTTGCGTTCAGCTCAGAAAAAACGAGTTGAAAAATGGAGCTCAGGGGCACAGCAATTCACAAACTGGCAGAGTAATCAAGGCCAACTATCGTCCAAAAATCTGTTGAGGGAAGGCAACGAGCCGGACTTGAAAGTGAGGCAGAAGAGCAGGAAAGAGATTTCAAGAGGTACGATGGAATCGCCTGTAAAGCACAGGAAGAGGGGCACAACTTCGACAATGATGCACTTGGCCAAAAAGGGCGTACGCGTTTTCTCCTGAATATATTCAGGAGAAAACGCATACGCCCTTTTTGGCCAAGCAAGCAAGCGGGCAATGCAAATCTGCACTACAAAGAAGTATCACTTCCCACCGGTCAAAAGGGACATCCACAAAATGTGTAAAAACCAGAAAGGCAAGACAGGCCCTGGAGAACAGGGAGCCTTGTTATGCTGATGGGCGGGATGTAAGTTGCCAACTGCCTCACTGGAGGAGTGCATTGTGTTCCCTAAAACAAGAAAACAACAGAGCTACAGAGCCAAGGGCACTTCCAGTCTAGGGAATATACCTTGGGAAAACTGAAAATCCATAAGACAGAGCCACCCCCAAATTGAGGGCTGCACTGCTTACAAGAACCTCAACCTGGGTACACCTGAAATATCCCAGGAAATATAAAAATGGTTCCAAACATTGTGGAACTTACGTACGATGGAATATCCCTCAGCCACGAAATCAATGTCATAAGACCAGTAGCAGCAAAATGAGTGGATTCAGGTACGATGATTCTAAGGGAAAGAAGTCACACAGGAAAAGAAACTTATCATAAGATATCACTTAGGAAGATCCTGTAAACATGGCTACACATGAACTGAGTTAGGCAAGAGAACAGAGTCTCACATTTAGAAAACACTCTTATGCCTGCTTAAGGGGGAAGGAGAGGTGGGGTGATGCATCAAACCAGAGTTTGATATAAGCACAGGTACCGTTCCAAAAACCAACTATGGAATAGACAAGACCTACACCTTCCTCAGTGAAAGGGACTCAAAACCCCATATTTCCCGCAGAGGAATAGATCTGACTAGTAAGAATCTTAAAACCTATGTATTGATATGTCTCCGTAAGGGAATCAAGTGTGTCTAGACTGGCATAAACAGGGCAGCGAGAATCAGCTCAAACCCACTCTAAAAAGGAATTTCAGAAACAGAACAAAGAAACAGGGAAATTCTTTACAATTCCTTCAGGGTCTCTGATGCAACCTGGAATGACCCTATCTACAATGACAGCTGGATGTGGCATAAGGCTGGACACTTGGGACTGAGAGGATTGGTGAGATTGGGTGAGCAAATGCAGACCCTTTAAAGCAATAACGCATGGCACCCATTCCATGGGTCCCAGCTTTCCAGGTTGAAGGGAATATTACTACAGCTATAACATGTACGGGAAACCTAGAGAATGGACACACTGTGAATACGAAAGGTTTCTAAAACTCAACGAAGAGCCCCTCTCCTGGTGCTCCGGTTTGACTTTCCAACTGATTTCCTATCAATCTCCCAACTTGGAGAGACAGCCCCTTTAAGCTCCTGGTTCGCACAGGTTGCCAATTTGGCAGAGGATGAAAGGGAAGAGGGAGAACCAATGAGAGAGTAGCTGTTAGGCATTTGGATGGGCACATGTCACTCTAATTTCCCGGCAGGAAGAAGAATTAACCAAAGTCTCAGCCACCCACCGGGAACCAGTATAGGTCCTGAACCAAAAGTTTGGCCTTGCGTTCAGCTCAGAAAAAACGAGTTGAAAACTGGAGCTCAGGGGCACAGCAATTCACAAACTGGCAGAGTAATCAAGGCCAACTATCATCCAAAAATCTGTTGAGGGAAGGCAACGAGGCGGACTTGAAAGCGAGGCAGAAGAGCAGGAAAGAGATTTCAATAGGTACGATGGAATCGCCTGTAAAGCACAGGAAGAGGGGCACAACTTCGACAATGATGCACTTGGCCAAAAAGGGCGTACGCGTTTTCTCCTGAATATATTCAGGAGAAAACGCATACGCCCTTTTTGGCCAAGCAAGCAAGCGGGCAATGCAAATCTGCACTACAAAGAAGTATCACTTCCCACCGGTCAAAAGGGACATCCACAAAATGTGTAAAAACCAGAAAGGCAAGACAGGCCCTGGAGAACAGGGAGCCTTGTTATGCTGATGGGCGGGATGTAAGTTGCCAACTGCCTCACTGGAGGAGTGCATTGTGTTCCCTAAAACAAGTGAACAACAGAGCTACAGAGCCAAGGGCACTTCCAGTCTAGGGAATATACCTTGGGAAAACTGAAAATCCATAAGACAGAGCCACCCCCAAATTGAGGGCTGCACTGCTTACAAGAACCTCAACCTGGGTACACCTGAAATATCCCAGGAAATATAAAAATGGTTCCAAACATTGTGGAACTTACGTACGATGGAATATCACTCAGCCACGAAATCAATGTCATAAGACCAGTAACAGCAAAATGAGTGGATTCAGGTACGATGATTCTAAGGGAAAGAAGTCACACAGGAAAAGAAATTTATCATAAGATATCACTTAGGAAGATCCTGTAAACATGGCTACACATGAAATGAGTTAGGCAAGAGAACAGAGTCTCACATTTAGAAAACACTCTTATGCCTGCTTAAGGGGGAAGGAGAGGTGGGGTGATGCATCAAACCAGAGTTTGATATAAGCACAGGTACCGTTCCAAAAACCAACTATGGAATAGACAAGACCTACACCTTCCTCAGTGAAAGGGATTCAAAACCCCATATTTCCCGCAGAGGAATAGATCTGACTAGTAAGAATCTTAAAACCTATGTATTGATATGTCTCCGTAAGGGAATCAAGTGTGTCTAGACTGGCATAAACAGGGCAGCGAGAATCAGCTCAAACCCACTCTAAAAAGGAATTTCAGAAACAGAACAAAGAAACAGGGAAATTCTTTACAATTCCTTCAGGGTCTCTGATGCAACCTGGAATGACCCTATCTACAATGACAGCTGGATGTGGCATAAGGCTGGACACTTGGGACTGAGAGGATTGGTGAGATTGGGTGAGCAAATGCAGACCCTTTAAAGCAATAATGCATGGCACCCATTCCATGGGTTCCAGCTCTCCAGGTTGAAGGGAATATTACTACAGCTATAACATGTACGGGAAACCTAGAGAATGGACACACTGTGAATACGAAAGGTTTCTAAAACTCAACGAAGAGCCCCTCTCCTGGTGCTCCGGTTTGACTTTCCAACTGCTTTCCTATCAATCTCCCAACTTGGAGAGACAGCCCCTTTAAGCTCCTGGTTCGCACAGGTTGCCAATTTGGCAGAGGATGAAAGGGAAGAGGGAGAACCAATGAGAGAGTAGCTGTTAGGCATTTGGATGGGCACATGTCACTCTAATTTCCCGGCAGGAAGAAGAATTAACCAAAGTCTCAGCCACCCACCGGGAACCAGTATAGGTCCTGAACCAAAAGTTTGGCCTTGCGTTCAGCTCACAAAAAACGAGTTGAAAAATGGAGCTCAGGGGCACAGCAATTCACAAACTGGCAGAGTAATCAAGGCCAACTATCGTCCAAAAATCTGTTGAGGGAAGGCAACGAGGCG
Organism: Mesoplodon mirus; assembly: GCF_964341445.2. Lineage (NCBI taxonomy): Eukaryota > Metazoa > Chordata > Mammalia > Artiodactyla > Ziphiidae > Mesoplodon > Mesoplodon mirus. The sequence continues at coordinate 86,275 of NW_028294904.1, read as the reverse complement.
GACTTGAAAGCGAGGCAGAAGAGCAGGAAAGAGATTTCAAGAGGTACGATGGAATCGCCTGTAAAGCACAGGAAGAGAGGCACAACTTCGACAATGATGCACTTGGCCAAAAAGGGCGTATGCGTTTTCTCCTGAATATATTCAGGAGAAAACGCATACGCCCTTTTTGGCCAAGCAAGCAAGCGGGCAATGCAAATCTGCACTACAAAGAAGTATCACTTTCCACCGGTCAAAAGGGACATCCACAAAATGTGTAAAAACCAGAAAGGCAAGGCAGGCCCTTGAGAACAGGGAGCGTTGTTATGCTGATGGGCGGGATGTAAGTTGCCAACTGCCTCACTGGAGGAGTGCATTGTGTTCCCTAAAACAAGTAAACAACAGAGCTACAGAGCCAAGGGCACTTCCAGTCTAGGGAATATACCTTGGGAAAACTGAAAATCCATAAGACAGAGCCACCCCCAAATTGAGGGCTGCACTGCTTACAAGAACCTCAACCTGGGTACACCTGAAATATCCCAGGAAATATAAAAATGGTTCCAAACATTGTGGAACTTATGTACGATGGAATATCCCCCAGCCACGAAATCAATGTCATAAGACCAGTAGCAGCAAAATGAGTGGTTTCAGGTACGAAGATTCTAAGTGAAAGAAGTCACACAGAAAAAGAAACTTATCATAAGATATCACTTAGGAAGATCCTGTAAACATGGCTACACATGAACTGAGTTAGGCAAGAGAACAGAGTCTCACATTTAGAAAACACTCTTATGCCTGCTTAAGGGGGAAGGAGAGGTGGGGTGATGCATCAAACCAGAGTTTGATATAAGCACAGGTACCGTTCCAAAAACCAACTATGGAATAGACAAGACCTACACCTTCCTCAGTGAAAGGGACTCAAAACCCCATATTTCCCGCAGAGGAATAGATCTGACTAGTAAGAATCTTAAAACCTATGTATTGATATGTCTCCGTAAGGGAATCAAGTGTGTCTAGACTGGCATAAACAGGGCAGCGAGAATCAGCTCAAACCCACTCTAAAAAGGAATTTCAGAAACAGAACAAAGAAACAGGGAAATTCTTTACAATTCCTTCAGGGTCTCTGATGCAACCTGGAATGACCCTATCTACAATGACAGCTGGATGTGGCATAAGGCTGGACACTTGGGACTGAGAGGATTGGTGAGATTGGGTGAGCAAATGCAGACCCTTTAAAGCAATAACGCATGGCACCCATTCCATGGGTCCCAGCTCTCCAGGTTGAAGGGAATATTACTACAGCTATAACATGTACGGGAAACCTAGAGAATGGACACACTGTGAATACGAAAGGTTTCTAAAACTCAACGAAGAGTCCCTCTCCTGGTGCTCCGGTTTGACTTTCCAACTGCTTTCCTATCAATCTCCCAACTTGGAGAGACAGCCCCTTTAAGCTCCTGGTTCGCACATGTTGCCAATTTGGCAGAGGATGAAAGGGAAGAGGGAGAACCAATGAGAGAGTAGCTGTTAGGCATTTGGATGGGCACATGTCACTCTAATTTCCCGGCAGGAAGAAGAATGAACAAAAGTCTCAGCCACCCACCGGGAACCAGTATAGGTCCTGAACCAAAAGTTTGGCCTTGCGTTCAGCTCAGAAAAAACGAGTTGAAAAATGGAGCTCAGGGGCACAGCAATTCACAAACTGGCAGAGTAATCAAGGCCAACTATCGTCCAAAAATCTGTTGAGGGAAGGCAACGAGGCGGACTTGAAAGCGAGGCAGAAGAGCAGGAAAGAGATTTCAAGAGGGACATTGGAATCGCTTGTAAAGCACAGGAAGAGGGGCACAACTTCGACAATGATGCACTTGGCCAAAAAGGGCGTATGCGTTTTCTCCTGAATATATTCAGGAGAAAACGCATACGCCCTTTTTGGCCAAGCAAGCAAGCGGGCAATGCAAATCTGCACTACAAAGAATTATCACTTCCCAACGGTCAAAAGGGACATCCACAAAATGTGTAAAAACCAGAAAGGCAAGGCAGGCCCTGGAGAACAGGGAGCCTTGTTATGCTGATGGGCGGGATGTAAGTTGCCAACTGCCTCACTGGAGGAGTGCATTGTGTTCCCTAAAACAAGTAAACAACAGAGCTACAGAGCCAAGGGCACTTCCAGTCTAGGGAATATACCTTGGGAAAACTGAAAATCCATAAGAGAGAGCCACCCCCAAATTGAGGGCTGCACTGCTTACAAGAACCTCAACCTGGGTACACCTGAAATATCCCAGGAAATATAAAAATGGTTCCAAACATTGTGGAACTTACGTACGATGGAATATCCCTCAGCCACGAAATCAATGTCATAAGACCAGTAGCAGCAAAATGAGTGGATTCAGGTACGATGATTCTAAGTGAAAGAAGTCACACAGAAAAAGAAACTTATCATAAGATATCACTTAGGAAGATCCTGTAAACATGGCTACACATGAACTGAGTTAGGCAAGAGAACAGAGTCTCACATTTAGAAAACACTCTTATGCCTGCTTAAGGGGGAAGGAGAGGTGGGGTGATGCATCAAACCAGAGTTTGATATAAGCACAGGTACCGTTCCAAAAACCAACTATGGAATAGACAAGACCTACACCTTCCTCAGTGAAAGGGACTCAAAACCCCATATTTCCCGCAGAGGAATAGATCTGAGTAGTAAGAATCTTAAAACCTATGTATTGATATGTCTCCGTAAGGGAATCAAGTGTGTCTAGACTGGCATAAACAGGGCAGCGAGAATCAGCTCAAACCCACTCTAAAAAGGAATTTCAAAAACAGAACAAAGAAACAGGGAAATTCTTTACAATTCCTTCAGGGTCTCTGATGCAACCTGGAATGACCCTATCTACAATGACAGCTGGATGTGGCATAAGGCTGGACACTTGGGACTGAGAGGATTGGTGAGATTAGGTGAGCAAATGCAGACCCTTTAAAGCAATAACGCATGGCACCCATTCCATGGGTCCCAGCTCTCCAGGTTGAAGGGAATATTACTACAGCTATAACATGTACGGGAAACCTAGAGAATGGACACACTGTGAATACGAAAGGTTTCTAAAACTCAACGAAGAGTCCCTCTCCTGGTGCTCCGGTTTGACTTTCCAACTGCTTTCCTATCAATCTCCCAACTTGGAGAGACAGCCCCTTTAAGCTCCTGGTTCGCACAGGTTGCCAATTTGGCAGAGGATGAAAGGGAAGAGGGAGAACCAATGAGAGAGTAGCTGTTAGGCATTTGGATGGGCACATGTCACTCTAATTTCCCGGCAGGAAGAAGAATGAACCAAAGTCTCAGCCACCCACCGGGAACCAGTATAGGTCCTGAACCAAAAGTTTGGCCTTGCGTTCAGCTCAGAAAAAACGAGTTGAAAACTGGAGCTCAGGGGCACAGCAATTAACAAACTGGCAGAGTAATCAAGGACAACTATCGTCCAAAAATCTGTTGAGGGAAGGCAACGAGGCGGACTTGAAAGCGAGGCAGAAGAGCAGGAAAGAGATTTCAAGAGGTACGACGGAATCGCCTGTAAAGCACAGGAAGAGGGGCACAACTTCGACAATGATGCACTTGGCCAAAAAGGGCGTATGCGTTTTCTCCTGAATATATTCAGGAGAAAACGCATACGCCCTTTTTGGCCAAGTAAGCAAGCGGGCAATGCAAATCTGCACTACAAAGAAGTATCACTTTCCACCGGTCAAAAGGATCATCCACAAAATGTGTAAAAACCAGAAAGGCAAGGCAGGCCCTGGAGAACAGGGAGCGTTGTTATGCTGATGAGCGGGATGTAAGTTGCCAACTGCCTCACTGGAGGAGTGCATTGTGTTCCCTAAAACAAGTGAACAACAGAGCTACAGAGCCAAGGGCACTTCCAGTCTAGGGAATATACCTTGGGAAAACTGAAAATCCATAAGACAGAGCCACCCCCAAATTGAGGGCTGCACTGCTTACAAGAACCTCAACCTGGGTACACCTGAAATATCCCAGGAAATATAAAAATGGTTCCAAACATTGTGGAACTTACGTACGATGGAATATCCCTCAGCCACGAAATCAATGTCATAAGACCAGTAGCAGCAAAATGAGTGGATTCAGGTACGATGATTCTAAGTGAAAGAAGTCACACAGGAAAAGAAACTTATCATAAGATATCACTTAGGAAGATCCTGTAAACATGGCTACACATGAACTGAGTTAGGCAAGAGAACAGAGTCTCACATTTAGAAAACACTCTTATGCCTGCTTAAGGGGGAAGGAGAGGTGGGGTGATGCATCAAACCAGAGTTTGATATAAGCACAGGTACCGTTCCAAAAACCAACTATGGAATAGACAAGACCTACACCTTCCTCAGTGAAAGGGACTCAAAACCCCATATTTCCCGCAGAGGAATAGATCTGACTAGTAAGAATCTTAAAACCTATGTATTGATATGTCTCCGTAAGGGAATCAAGTGTGTCTAGACTGGCATAAACAGGGCAGCGAGAATCAGCTCAAACCCACTCTAAAAAGGAATTTCAGAAACAGAACAAAGAAACAGGGAAATTCTTTACAATTCCTTCAGGGTCTCTGATGCAACCTGGAATGACCCTATCTACAATGACAGCTGGATGTGGCATGAGGCTGGACACTTGGGACTGAGAGGATTGGTGAGATTGGGTGAGCAAATGCAGACCCTTTAAAGCAATAATGCATGGCACCCATTCCATGGGTCCCAGCTCTCCAGGTTGAAGGGAATATTACTACAGCTATAACGTGTACGGGAAACCTAGAGAATGGACACACTGTGAATACGAAAGGTTTCTAAAACTCAACGAAGAGCCCCTCTCCTGGTGCTCCGGTTTGACTTTCCAACTGCTTTCCTATCAATCTCACAACTTGGAGAGACAGCCCCTTTAAGCTCCTGGTTCGCACAGGTTGCCAATTTCGCAGAGGATGAAAGGGAAGAGGGAGAACCAATGAGAGAGTAGCTGTTAGGCATTTGGATGGGCACATGTCACTCTAATTTCCCGGCAGGAAGAAGAATGAACCAAAGTCTCAGCCACCCACCGGGAACCAGTATAGGTCCTGAACCAAAAGTTTGGACTTGCGTTCAGCTCACAAAATACGAGTTGAATAATGGAGCTCAGGGGCACAGCAATTCACAAACTGGCAGAGTAATCAAGGCCAACTATCGTCCAAAAATCTGTTGAGGGAAGGCAACGAGGCGGACTTGAAAGCGAGGCAGAATAGCAGGAAAGAGATTTCAAGAGGTACGTTGGAATCGCCTGTAAAGCACAGGAAGAGGGGCACAACTTCGACAATGATGCACTTGGCCAAAAAGGGCGTATGCGTTTTCTCCTGAATATATTCAGGAGAAAACGCATACGCCCTTTTTGGCCAAGCAAGCAAGCGGGCAATGCAAATCTGCACTACAAGAAGTATCACTTCCCACCGGTCAAAAGGGACATCCACAAAATGTGTAAAAACCAGAAAGGCAAGACAGGCCCTGGAGAACAGGGAGCCTTGTTATGCTGATGGGCGGGATGTAAGTTGCCAACTGCCTCACTGGAGGAGTGCATTGTGTTCCCTAAAACAAGTAAACAACAGAGCTACAGAGCCAAGGGCACTTCCAGTCTAGGGAATAAACCTTGGGAAAATTGAAAATCCATAAGACAGAGCCACCCCCAAATTGAGGGCTGCACTGCTTACAGGAACCTCAACCTGGGTACACCTGAAATATCCCAGGAAATATAAAAATGGTTCCAAACATTGTGGAACTTACGTACGATGGAATATCCCTCAGCCATGAAATCAATGTCATAAGACCAGTAGCAGCAAAATGAGTGGATTCAGGTACGATGATTCTAAGTGAAAGAAGTCACACAGAAAAAGAAACTTATCATAAGATATCACTTAGGAAGATCCTGTAAACATGGCTACACATGAACTGAGTTAGGCAAGAGAACAGAGTCTCACATTTAGAAAACACTCTTATGCCTGCTTAAGGGGGAAGGAGAGGTGGGGTGATGCATCAAACCAGAGTTTGATATAAGCACAGGTACCGTTCCAAAAACCAACTATGGAATAGACAAGACCTACACCTTCCTCAGTGAAAGGGACTCAAAACCCCATATTTCCCGCAGAGGAATAGATCTGACTAGTAAGAATCTTAAAACCTATGTATTGATATGTCTCCGTAAGGGAATCAAGTGTGTCTAGACTGGCATAAACAGGGCAGCGAGAATCAGCTCAAACCCACTCTAAAAAGGAATTTCAAAAACAGAACAAAGAAACAGGGAAATTCTTTACAATTCCTTCAGGGTCTCTGATGCAACCTGGAATGACCCTATCTACAATGACAGCTGGATGTGGCATAAGGCTGGACACTTGGGACTGAGAGGATTGGTGAGATTGGGTGAGCAAATGCACACCCTTTAAAGCAATAATGCATGGCACCCATTCCATGGGTCCCAGCTCTCCAGGTTGAAGGGAATATTACTACAGCTATAACGTGTACGGGAAACCTAGAGAATGGACACACTGTGAATACGACAGGTTTCTAAAACTCAACGAAGAGCCCCTCTCCTGGTGCTCCGGTTTGACTTTCCAACTGCTTTCCTATCAATCTCCCAACTTGGAGAGACAGCCCCTTTAAGCTCCTGGTTCGCACAGGTTGCCAATTTGGCAGAGGATGAAAGGGAAGAGGGAGAACCAATGAGAGAGTAGCTGTTAGGCATTTGGATGGGCACATGTCACTCTAATTTCCGGGCAGGAAGAAGAATGAACAAAAGTCTCAGCCACCCACCGGGAACCAGTATAGGTCCTGAACCAAAAGTTTGGACTTGCGTTCAGCTCACAAAAAACGAGTTGAAAAATGGAGCTCAGGGGCACAGCAATTCACAAATTGGCAGAGTAATCAAGGCCAACTATCGTCCAAAAATCTGTTGAGGGAAGGCAACGAGGCGGACTTGAAAGCGAGGCAGAATAGCAGGAAAGAGATTTTAAGAGGTACGTTGGAATCACCTGTAAAGCACAGGAAGAGGGGCACAACTTCGACCATGATGCACTTGGCCAAAAAGGGCGTATGCGTTTTCTCCTGAATATATTCAGGAGAAAATGCATACGCCCTTTTTGGCCAAGCAAGCAAGCGGGCAATGCAAATCTGCACTACAAAGAAGTATCACTTCCCACCGGTCAAAAGGGACATCCACAAAATGTGTAAAAACCAGAAAGGCAAGACAGGCCCTGGAGAACAGGGAGCCTTGTTATGCTGATGGGCGGGATGTAAGTTGCCAACTGCCTCACTGGAGGAGTGCATTGTGTTCCCTAAAACAAGTAAACAACAGAGCTACAGAGCCAAGGGCACGTCCAGTCTAGGGAATATACCTTGGGAAAACTGAAAATCCATAAGTCAGAGCCACCCCCAAATTGAGGGCTGCACTGCTTACAGGAACCTCAACCTGGGTACACCTGAAATATCCCAGGAAATATAAAAATGGTTCCAAACATCGTGGAACTTACGTACGATGGAATATCCCTCAGCCATGAAATCAATGTCATAAGACCAGTAGCAGCAAAATGAGTGGATTCAGGTACGATGATTCTAAGTGAAAGAAGTCACACAGAAAAAGAAACTTATCATAAGATATCACTTAGGAAGATCCTGTAAACATGGCTACACATGAACTGAGTTAGGCAAGAGAACAGAGTCTCACATTTAGAAAACACTCTTATGCCTGCTTAAGGGGGAAGGAGAGGTGGGGTGATGCATCAAACCAGAGTTTGATATAAGCACAGGTACCGTTCCAAAAACCAACTATGGAATAGACAAGACCTACACCTTCCTCAGTGAAAGGGACTCAAAACCCCATATTTCCCGCAGAGGAATAGATCTGACTAGTAAGAATCTTAAAACCTATGTATTGATATGTCTCCGTAAGGGAATCAAGTGTGTCTAGACTGGCATAAACAGGGCAGCGAGAATCAGCTCAAACCCACTCTAAAAAGGAATTTCAAAAACAGAACAAAGAAACAGGGAAATTCTTTACAATTCCTTCAGGGTCTCTGATGCAACCTGGAATGACCCTATCTACAATGACAGCTGGATGTGGCATAAGGCTGGACACTTGGGACTGAGAGGATTGGTGAGATTGGGTGAGCAAATGCAGACCCTTTAAAGCAATAATGCATGGCACCCATTCCTTGGGTCCCAGCTCTCCAGGTTGAAGGGAATATTACTACAGCTATAACGTGTACGGGAAACCTAGAGAATGGACACACTGTGAATACGACAGGTTTCTAAAACTCAACGAAGAGCCCCTCTCCTGGTGCTCCGGTTTGACTTTCCAACTGCTTTCCTATCAATCTCCCAACTTGGAGAGACAGCCCCTTTAAGCTCCTGGTTCGCACAGGTTGCCAATTTGGCAGAGGATGAAAGGGAAGAGGGAGAACCAATGAGAGAGTAGCTGTTAGGCATTTGGATGGGCACATGTCACTCTAATTTCCCGGCAGGAAGAAGAATGAACCAAAGTCTCAGCCACCCACCGGGAACCAGTATAGGTCCTGAACCAAAAGTTTGGACTTGCGTTCAGCTCACAAAAAACGAGTTGAAAAATGGAGCTCAGGGGCACAGCAATTCACAAATTGGCAGAGTAATCAAGGCCAACTATCGTCCAAAAATCTGTTGAGGGAAGGCAACGAGGCGGACTTGAAAGCGAGGCAGAATAGCAGGAAAGAGATTTCAAGAGGTACGTTGGAATCGCCTGTAAAGCACAGGAAGAGGGGCACAACTTCGACAATGATGCACTTGGCCAAAAAGGGCGTATGCGTTTTCTCCTGAATATATTCAGGAGAAAACGCATACGCCCTTTTTGGCCAAGCAAGCAAGCGGGCAATGCAAATCTGCACTACAAAGAAGTATCACTTCCCACCGGTCAAAAGGGACATCCACAAAATGTGTAAAAACCAGAAAGGCAAGACAGGCCCTGGAGAACAGGGAGCCTTGTTATGCTGATGGGCGGGATGTAAGTTGCCAACTGCCTCACTGGAGGAGTGCATTGTGTTCCCTAAAACAAGTAAACAACAGAGCTACAGAGCCAAGGGCACGTCCAGTCTAGGGAATATACCTTGGGAAAACTGAAAATCCATAAGACAGAGCCACCCCCAAATTGAGGGCTGCACTGCTTACAGGAACCTCAACCTGGGTACACCTGAAATATCCCAGGAAATATAAAAATGGTTCCAAACATCGTGGAACTTACGTACGATGGAATATCCCTCAGCCATGAAATCAATGTCATAAGACCAGTAGCAGCAAAATGAGTGGATTCAGGTACGATGATTCTAAGTGAAAGAAGTCACACAGAAAAAGAAACTTATCATAAGATATCACTTAGGAAGATCCTGTAAACATGGCTACACATGAACTGAGTTAGGCAAGAGAACAGAGTCTCACATTTAGAAAACACTCTTATGCCTGCTTAAGGGGGAAGGAGAGGTGGGGTGATGCATCAAACCAGAGTTTGATATAAGCACAGGTACCGTTCCAAAAACCAACTATGGAATAGACAAGACCTACACCTTCCTCAGTGAAAGGGACTCAAAACCCCATATTTCCCGCAGAGGAATAGATCTGACTAGTAAGAATCTTAAAACCTATGTATTGATATGTCTCCGTAAGGGAATCAAGTGTGTCTAGACTGGCATAAACAGGGCAGCGAGAATCAGCTCAAACCCACTCTAAAAAGGAATTTCAAAAACAGAACAAAGAAACAGGGAAATTCTTTACAATTCCTTCAGGGTCTCTGATGCAACCTGGAATGACCCTATCTACAATGACAGCTGGATGTGGCATAAGGCTGGACACTTGAGACTGAGAGGATTGGTGAGATTGGGTGAGCAAATGCAGACCCTTTAAAGCAATAATGCATGGCACCCATTCCATGGGTCCCAGCTCTCCAGGTTGAAGGGAATATTACTACAGCTATAACGTGTACGGGAAACCTAGAGAATGGACACACTGTGAATACGACAGGTTTCTAAAACTCAACGAAGAGCCCCTCTCCTGGTGCTCCGGTTTGACTTTCCAACTGCTTTCCTATCAATCTCCCAACTTGGAGAGACAGCCCCTTTAAGCTCCTGGTTCGCACAGGTTGCCAATTTGGCAGAGGATGAAAGGGAAGAGGGAGAACCAATGAGAGAGTAGCTGTTAGGCATTTGGATGGGCACATGTCACTCTAATTTCCCGGCAGGAAAAAGAATGAACCAAAGTCTCAGCCACCCACCGGGAACCAGTATAGGTCCTGAACCAAAAGTTTGGACTTGCGTTCAGCTCACAAAAAACGAGTTGAAAAATGGAGCTCAGGGGCACAGCAATTCACAAATTGGCAGAGTAATCAAGGCCAACTATCGTCCAAAAATCTGTTGAGGGAAGGCAACGAGGCGGACTTGAAAGCGAGGCAGAATAGCAGGAAAGAGATTTCAAGAGGTACGTTGGAATCGCCTGTAAAGCACAGGAAGAGGGGCACAACTTCGACAATGATGCACTTGGCCAAAAAGGGCGTATGCGTTTTCTCCTGAATATATTCAGGAGAAAACGCATACGCCCTTTTTGGCCAAGCAAGCAAGCGGGCAATGCAAATCTGCACTACAAAGAAGTATCACTTCCCACCGGTCAAAAGGGACATCCACAAAATGTGTAAAAACCAGAAAGGCAAGACAGGCCCTGGAGAACAGGGAGCCTTGTTATGCTGATGGGCGGGATGTAAGTTGCCAACTGCCTCACTGGAGGAGTGCATTGTGTTCCCTAAAACAAGTAAACAACAGAGCTACAGAGCCAAGGGCACGTCCAGTCTAGGGAATATACCTTGGGAAAACTGAAAATCCATAAGACAGGGCCACCCCCAAATTGAGGGCTGCACTGCTTACAGGAACCTCAACCTGGGTACACCTGAAATATCCCAGGAAATATAAAAATGGTTCCAAACATCGTGGAACTTACGTACGATGGAATATCCCTCAGCCATGAAATCAATGTCATAAGACCAGTAGCAGCAAAATGAGTGGATTCAGGTACGATGATTCTAAGTGAAAGAAGTCACACAGAAAAAGAAACTTATCATAAGATATCACTTAGGAAGATCCTGTAAACATGGCTACACATGAACTGAGTTAGGCAAGAGAACAGAGTCTCACATTTAGAAAACACTCTTATGCCTGCTTAAGGGGGAAGGAGAGGTGGGGTGATGCATCAAACCAGAGTTTGATATAAGCACAGGTACCGTTCCAAAAACCAACTATGGAATAGACAAGACCTACACCTTCCTCAGTGAAAGGGACTCAAAACCCCATATTTCCCGCAGAGGAATAGATCTGATTAGTAAGAATCTTAAAACCTATGTATTGATATGTCTCCGTAAGGGAATCAAGTGTGTCTAGACTGGCATAAACAGGGCAGCGAGAATCAGCTCAAACCCACTCTAAAAAGGAATTTCAAAAACAGAACAAAGAAACAGGGAAATTCTTTACAATTCCTTCAGGGTCTCTGATGCAACCTGGAATGACCCTATCTACAATGACAGCTGGATGTGGCATAAGGCTGGACACTTGAGACTGAGAGGATTGGTGAGATTGGGTGAGCAAATGCAGACCCTTTAAAGCAATAATGCATGGCACCCATTCCATGGGTCCCAGCTCTCCAGGTTGAAGGGAATATTACTACAGCTATAACGTGTACGGGAAACCTAGAGAATGGACACACTGTGAATACGACAGGTTTCTAAAACTCAACGAAGAGCCCCTCTCCTGGTGCTCCGGTTTGACTTTCCAACTGCTTTCCTATCAATCTCCCAACTTGGAGAGACAGCCCCTTTAAGCTCCTGGTTCGCACAGGTTGCCAATTTGGCAGAGGATGAAAGGGAAGAGGGAGAACCAATGAGAGAGTAGCTGTTAGGCATTTGGATGGGCACATGTCACTCTAATTTCCCGGCAGGAAGAAGAATGAACCAAAGTCTCAGCCACCCACCGGGAACCAGTATAGTTCCTGAACCAAAAGTTTGGACTTGCGTTCAGCTCACAAAAAACGAGTTGAAAAATGGAGCTCAGGGGCACAGCAATTCACAAATTGGCAGAGCAATCAAGGCCAACTATCGTCCAAAAATCTGTTGAGGGAAGGCAACGAGGCGGACTTGAAAGCGAGGCAGAATAGCAGGAAAGAGATTTCAAGAGGTACGTTGGAATCGCCTGTAAAGCACAGGAAGAGGGGCACAACTTCGACAATGATGCACTTGGCCAAAAAGGGCGTATGCGTTTTCTCCTGAATATATTCAGGAGAAAACGCATACGCCCTTTTTGGCCAAGCAAGCAAGCGGGCAATGCAAATCTGCACTACAAAGAAGTATCACTTCCCACCGGTCAAAGGGGACATCCACAAAATGTGTAAAAACCAGAAAGGCAAGACAGGCCCTGGAGAACAGGGAGCCTTGTTATGCTGATGGGCGGGATGTAAGTTGCCAACTGCCTCACTGGAGGAGTGCATTGTGTTCCCTAAAACAAGTAAACAACAGAGCTACAGAGCCAAGGGCACTTCCAGTCTAGGGAATATACCTTGGGAAAACTGAAAATCCATAAGACAGAGCCACCCCCAAATTGAGGGCTGCACTGCTTACAAGAACCTCAACCTGGGTACACCTGAAATATCCCAGGAAATATAAAAATGGTTCCAAACATTGTGGAACTTACGTACGATGGAATATCCCTCAGCCACGAAATCAATGTCATAAGACCAGTAGCAGCAAAATGAGTGGATTCAGGTACGATGATTCTAAGTGAAAGAAGTCACACAGGAAAAGAAACTTATCATAAGATATCACTTAGGAAGATCCTGTAAACATGGCTACACATGAACTGAGTTAGGCAAGAGAACAGAGTCTCACATTTAGAAAACACTCTTATGCCTGCTTAAGGGGGAAGGAGAGGTGGGGTGATGCATCAAACCAGAGTTTGATATAAGCACAGGTACCGTTCCAAAAACCAACTATGGAATAGACAAGACCTACACCTTCCTCAGTGAAAGGGACTCAAAACCCCATATTTCCCGCAGAGGAATAGATCTGACTAGTAAGAATCTTAAAACCTATGTATTGATATGTCTCCGTAAGGGAATCAAGTGTGTCTAGACTGGCATAAACAGGGCAGCGAGAATCAGCTCAAACCCACTCTAAAAAGGAATTTCAGAAACAGAACAAAGAAACAGGGAAATTCTTTACAATTCCTTCAGGGTCTCTGATGCAACCTGGAATGACCCTATCTACAATGACAGCTGGATGTGGCATGAGGCTGGACACTTGGGACTGAGAGGATTGGTGAGATTGGGTGAGCAAATGCAGACCCTTTAAAGCAATAATGCATGGCACCCATTCCATGGGTCCCAGCTCTCCAGGTTGAAGGGAATATTACTACAGCTATAACGTGTACGGGAAACCTAGAGAATGGACACACTGTGAATACGAAAGGTTTCTAAAACTCAACGAAGAGCCCCTCTCCTGGTGCTCCGGTTTGACTTTCCAACTGCTTTCCTATCAATCTCACAACTTGGAGAGACAGCCCCTTTAAGCTCCTGGTTCGCACAGGTTGCCAATTTCGCAGAGGATGAAAGGGAAGAGGGAGAACCAATGAGAGAGTAGCTGTTAGGCATTTGGATGGGCACATGTCACTCTAATTTCCCGGCAGGAAGAAGAATGAACCAAAGTCTCAGCCACCCACCGGGAACCAGTATAGGTCCTGAACCAAAAGTTTGGACTTGCGTTCAGCTCACAAAATACGAGTTGAATAATGGAGCTCAGGGGCACAGCAATTCACAAACTGGCAGAGTAATCAAGGCCAACTATCGTCCAAAAATCTGTTGAGGGAAGGCAACGAGGCGGACTTGAAAGCGAGGCAGAATAGCAGGAAAGAGATTTCAAGAGGTACGTTGGAATCGCCTGTAAAGCACAGGAAGAGGGGCACAACTTCGACAATGATGCACTTGGCCAAAAAGGGCGTATGCGTTTTCTCCTGAATATATTCAGGAGAAAACGCATACGCCCTTTTTGGCCAAGCAAGCAAGCGGGCAATGCAAATCTGCACTACAAGAAGTATAACTTCCCACCGGTCAAAAGGGACATCCACAAAATGTGTAAAAACCAGAAAGGCAAGACAGGCCCTGGAGAACAGGGAGCCTTGTTATGCTGATGGGCGGGATGTAAGTTGCCAACTGCCTCACTGGAGGAGTGCATTGTGTTCCCTAAAACAAGTAAACAACAGAGCTACAGAGCCAAGGGCACTTCCAGTCTAGGGAATAAACCTTGGGAAAATTGAAAATCCATAAGACAGAGCCACCCCCAAATTGAGGGCTGCACTGCTTACAGGAACCTCAACCTGGGTACACCTGAAATATCCCAGGAAATATAAAAATGGTTCCAAACATTGTGGAACTTACGTACGATGGAATATCCCTCAGCCATGAAATCAATGTCATAAGACCAGTAGCAGCAAAATGAGTGGATTCAGGTACGATGATTCTAAGTGAAAGAAGTCACACAGAAAAAGAAACTTATCATAAGATATCACTTAGGAAGATCCTGTAAACATGGCTACACATGAACTGAGTTAGGCAAGAGAACAGAGTCTCACATTTAGAAAACACTCTTATGCCTGCTTAAGGGGGAAGGAGAGGTGGGGTGATGCATCAAACCAGAGTTTGATATAAGCACAGGTACCGTTCCAAAAACCAACTATGGAATAGACAAGACCTACACCTTCCTCAGTGAAAGGGACTCAAAACCCCATATTTCCCGCAGAGGAATAGATCTGACTAGTAAGAATCTTAAAACCTATGTATTGATATGTCTCCGTAAGGGAATCAAGTGTGTCTAGACTGGCATAAACAGGGCAGCGAGAATCAGCTCAAACCCACTCTAAAAAGGAATTTCAAAAACAGAACAAAGAAACAGGGAAATTCTTTACAATTCCTTCAGGGTCTCTGATGCAACCTGGAATGACCCTATCTACAATGACAGCTGGATGTGGCATAAGGCTGGACACTTGGGACTGAGAGGATTGGTGAGATTGGGTGAGCAAATGCACACCCTTTAAAGCAATAATGCATGGCACCCATTCCATGGGTCCCAGCTCTCCAGGTTGAAGGGAATATTACTACAGCTATAACGTGTACGGGAAACCTAGAGAATGGACACACTGTGAATACGACAGGTTTCTAAAACTCAACGAAGAGCCCCTCTCCTGGTGCTCCGGTTTGACTTTCCAACTGCTTTCCTATCAATCTCCCAACTTGGAGAGACAGCCCCTTTAAGCTCCTGGTTCGCACAGGTTGCCAATTTGGCAGAGGATGAAAGGGAAGAGGGAGAACCAATGAGAGAGTAGCTGTTAGGCATTTGGATGGGCACATGTCACTCTAATTTCCGGGCAGGAAGAAGAATGAACAAAAGTCTCAGCCACCCACCGGGAACCAGTATAGGTCCTGAACCAAAAGTTTGGACTTGCGTTCAGCTCACAAAAAACGAGTTGAAAAATGGAGCTCAGGGGCACAGCAATTCACAAATTGGCAGAGTAATCAAGGCCAACTATCGTCCAAAAATCTGTTGAGGGAAGGCAACGAGGCGGACTTGAAAGCGAGGCAGAATAGCAGGAAAGAGATTTTAAGAGGTACGTTGGAATCGCCTGTAAAGCACAGGAAGAGGGGCACAACTTCGACCATGATGCACTTGGCCAAAAAGGGTGTATGCGTTTTCTCCTGAATATATTCAGGAGAAAATGCATACGCCCATTTTGGCCAAGCAAGCAAGCGGGCAATGCAAATCTGCACTACAAAGAAGTATCACTTCCCACCGGTCAAAAGGGACATCCACAAAATGTGTAAAAACCAGAAAGGCAAGACAGGCCCTGGAGAACCGGGAGCCTTGTTATGCTGATGGGCGGGATGTAAGTTGCCAACTGCCTCACTGGAGGAGTGCATTGTGTTCCCTAAAACAAGTAAACAACAGAGCTACAGAGCCAAGGGCACGTCCAGTCTAGGGAATATACCTTGGGAAAACTGAAAATCCATAAGTCAGAGCCACCCCCAAATTGAGGGCTGCACTGCTTACAGGAACCTCAACCTGGGTACACCTGAAATATCCCAGGAAATATAAAAATGGTTCCAAACATCGTGGAACTTACGTACGATGGAATATCCCTCAGCCATGAAATCAATGTCATAAGACCAGTAGCAGCAAAATGAGTGGATTCAGGTACGATGATTCTAAGTGAAAGAAGTCACACAGAAAAAGAAACTTATCATAAGATATCACTTAGGAAGATCCTGTAAACATGGCTACACATGAACTGAGTTAGGCAAGAGAACAGAGTCTCACATTTAGAAAACACTCTTATGCCTGCTTAAGGGGGAAGGAGAGGTGGGGTGATGCATCAAACCAGAGTTTGATATAAGCACAGGTACCGTTCCAAAAACCAACTATGGAATAGACAAGACCTACACCTTCCTCAGTGAAAGGGACTCAAAACCCCATATTTCCCGCAGAGGAATAGATCTGACTAGTAAGAATCTTAAAACCTATGTATTGATATGTCTCCGTAAGGGAATCAAGTGTGTCTAGACTGGCATAAACAGGGCAGCGAGAATCAGCTCAAACCCACTCTAAAAAGGAATTTCAAAAACAGAACAAAGAAACAGGGAAATTCTTTACAATTCCTTCAGGGTCTCTGATGCAACCTGGAATGACCCTATCTACAATGACAGCTGGATGTGGCATAAGGCTGGACACTTGGGACTGAGAGGATTGGTGAGATTGGGTGAGCAAATGCAGACCCTTTAAAGCAATAATGCATGGCACCCATTCCTTGGGTCCCAGCTCTCCAGGTTGAAGGGAATATTACTACAGCTATAACGTGTACGGGAAACCTAGAGAATGGACACACTGTGAATACGACAGGTTTCTAAAACTCAACGAAGAGCCCCTCTCCTGGTGCTCCGGTTTGACTTTCCAACTGCTTTCCTATCAATCTCCCAACTTGGAGAGACAGCCCCTTTAAGCTCCTGGTTCGCACAGGTTGCCAATTTGGCAGAGGATGAAAGGGAAGAGGGAGAACCAATGAGAGAGTAGCTGTTAGGCATTTGGATGGGCACATGTCACTCTAATTTCCCGGCAGGAAGAAGAATGAACCAAAGTCTCAGCCACCCACCGGGAACCAGTATAGGTCCTGAACCAAAAGTTTGGACTTGCGTTCAGCTCACAAAAAACGAGTTGAAAAATGGAGCTCAGGGGCACAGCAATTCACAAATTGGCAGAGTAATCAAGGCCAACTATCGTCCAAAAATCTGTTGAGGGAAGGCAACGAGGCGGACTTGAAAGCGAGGCAGAATAGCAGGAAAGAGATTTCAAGAGGTACGTTGGAATCGCCTGTAAAGCACAGGAAGAGGGGCACAACTTCGACAATGATGCACTTGGCCAAAAAGGGCGTATGCGTTTTCTCCTGAATATATTCAGGAGAAAACGCATACGCCCTTTTTGGCCAAGCAAGCAAGCGGGCAATGCAAATCTGCACTACAAAGAAGTATCACTTCCCACCGGTCAAAAGGGACATCCACAAAATGTGTAAAAACCAGAAAGGCAAGACAGGCCCTGGAGAACAGGGAGCCTTGTTATGCTGATGGGCGGGATGTAAGTTGCCAACTGCCTCACTGGAGGAGTGCATTGTGTTCCCTAAAACAAGTAAACAACAGAGCTACAGAGCCAAGGGCACGTCCAGTCTAGGGAATATACCTTGGGAAAACTGAAAATCCATAAGACAGAGCCACCCCCAAATTGAGGGCTGCACTGCTTACAGGAACCTCAACCTGGGTACACCTGAAATATCCCAGGAAATATAAAAATGGTTCCAAACATCGTGGAACTTACGTACGATGGAATATCCCTCAGCCATGAAATCAATGTCATAAGACCAGTAGCAGCAAAATGAGTGGATTCAGGTACGATGATTCTAAGTGAAAGAAGTCACACAGAAAAAGAAACTTATCATAAGATATCACTTAGGAAGATCCTGTAAACATGGCTACACATGAACTGAGTTAGGCAAGAGAACAGAGTCTCACATTTAGAAAACACTCTTATGCCTGCTTAAGGGGGAAGGAGAGGTGGGGTGATGCATCAAACCAGAGTTTGATATAAGCACAGGTACCGTTCCAAAAACCAACTATGGAATAGACAAGACCTACACCTTCCTCAGTGAAAGGGACTCAAAACCCCATATTTCCCGCAGAGGAATAGATCTGACTAGTAAGAATCTTAAAACCTATGTATTGATATGTCTCCGTAAGGGAATCAAGTGTGTCTAGACTGGCATAAACAGGGCAGCGAGAATCAGCTCAAACCCACTCTAAAAAGGAATTTCAAAAACAGAACAAAGAAACAGGGAAATTCTTTACAATTCCTTCAGGGTCTCTGATGCAACCTGGAATGACCCTATCTACAATGACAGCTGGATGTGGCATAAGGCTGGACACTTGAGACTGAGAGGATTGGTGAGATTGGGTGAGCAAATGCAGACCCTTTAAAGCAATAATGCATGGCACCCATTCCATGGGTCCCAGCTCTCCAGGTTGAAGGGAATATTACTACAGCTATAACGTGTACGGGAAACCTAGAGAATGGACACACTGTGAATACGACAGGTTTCTAAAACTCAACGAAGAGCCCCTCTCCTGGTGCTCCGGTTTGACTTTCCAACTGCTTTCCTATCAATCTCCCAACTTGGAGAGACAGCCCCTTTAAGCTCCTGGTTCGCACAGGTTGCCAATTTGGCAGAGGATGAAAGGGAAGAGGGAGAACCAATGAGAGAGTAGCTGTTAGGCATTTGGATGGGCACATGTCACTCTAATTTCCCGGCAGGAAGAAGAATGAACCAAAGTCTCAGCCACCCACCGGGAACCAGTATAGGTCCTGAACCAAAAGTTTGGACTTGCGTTCAGCTCACAAAAAACGAGTTGAAAAATGGAGCTCAGGGGCACAGCAATTCACAAATTGGCAGAGTAATCAAGGCCAACTATCGTCCAAAAATCTGTTGAGGGAAGGCAACGAGGCGGACTTGAAAGCGAGGCAGAATAGCAGGAAAGAGATTTCAAGAGGTACGTTGGAATCGCCTGTAAAGCACAGGAAGAGGGGCACAACTTCGACAATGATGCACTTGGCCAAAAAGGGCGTATGCGTTTTCTCCTGAATATATTCAGGAGAAAACGCATACGCCCTTTTTGGCCAAGCAAGCAAGCGGGCAATGCAAATCTGCACTACAAAGAAGTATCACTTCCCACCGGTCAAAAGGGACATCCACAAAATGTGTAAAAACCAGAAAGGCAAGACAGGCCCTGGAGAACAGGGAGCCTTGTTATGCTGATGGGCGGGATGTAAGTTGCCAACTGCCTCACTGGAGGAGTGCATTGTGTTCCCTAAAACAAGTAAACAACAGAGCTACAGAGCCAAGGGCACGTCCAGTCTAGGGAATATACCTTGGGAAAACTGAAAATCCATAAGACAGAGCCACCCCCAAATTGAGGGCTGCACTGCTTACAGGAACCTCAACCTGGGTACACCTGAAATATCCCAGGAAATATAAAAATGGTTCCAAACATCGTGGAACTTACGTACGATGGAATATCCCTCAGCCATGAAATCAATGTCATAAGACCAGTAGCAGCAAAATGAGTGGATTCAGGTACGATGATTCTAAGTGAAAGAAGTCACACAGAAAAAGAAACTTATCATAAGATATCACTTAGGAAGATCCTGTAAACATGGCTACACATGAACTGAGTTAGGCAAGAGAACAGAGTCTCACATTTAGAAAACACTCTTATGCCTGCTTAAGGGGGAAGGAGAGGTGGGGTGATGCATCAAACCAGAGTTTGATATAAGCACAGGTACCGTTCCAAAAACCAACTATGGAATAGACAAGACCTACACCTTCCTCAGTGAAAGGGACTCAAAACCCCATATTTCCCGCAGAGGAATAGATCTGACTAGTAAGAATCTTAAAACCTATGTATTGATATGTCTCCGTAAGGGAATCAAGTGTGTCTAGACTGGCATAAACAGGGCAGCGAGAATCAGCTCAAACCCACTCTAAAAAGGAATTTCAAAAACAGAACAAAGAAACAGGGAAATTCTTTACAATTCCTTCAGGGTCTCTGATGCAACCTGGAATGACCCTATCTACAATGACAGCTGGATGTGGCATAAGGCTGGACACTTGGGACTGAGAGGATTGGTGAGATTGGGTGAGCAAATGCACACCCTTTAAAGCAATAATGCATGGCACCCATTCCATGGGTCCCAGCTCTCCAGGTTGAAGGGAATATTACTACAGCTATAACGTGTACGGGAAACCTAGAGAATGGACACACTGTGAATACGACAGGTTTCTAAAACTCAACGAAGAGCCCCTCTCCTGGTGCTCCGGTTTGACTTTCCAACTGTTTTCCTATCAATCTCCCAACTTGGAGAGACAGCCCCTTTAAGCTCCTGGTCCGCACAGGTTGCCAATTTGGCAGAGGATGAAAGGGAGGAGGGAGAACCAATGAGAGAGTAGCTGTTAGGCATTTGGATGGGCACATGTCACTCTAATTTCCCGGCAGGAAGAAGAATGAACCAAAGTCTCAGCCACCCACCGGGAACCAGTATAGTTCCTGAACCAAAAGTTTGGACTTGCGTTCAGCTCACAAAAAACGAGTTGAAAAATGGAGCTCAGGGGCACAGCAATTCACAAATTGGCAGAGCAATCAAGGCCAACTATCGTCCAAAAATCTGTTGAGGGAAGGCAACGAGGCGGACTTGAAAGCGAGGCAGAATAGCAGGAAAGAGATTTCAAGAGGTACGTTGGAATCGCCTGTAAAGCACAGGAAGAGGGGCACAACTTCGACAATGATGCACTTGGCCAAAAAGGGCGTATGCGTTTTCTCCTGAATATATTCAGGAGAAAACGCATACGCCCTTTTTGGCCAAGCAAGCAAGCGGGCAATGCAAATCTGCACTACAAAGAAGTATCACTTCCCACCGGTCAAAAGGGACATCCACAAAATGTGTAAAAACCAGAAAGGCAAGACAGGCCCTGGAGAACAGGGAGCCTTGTTATGCTGATGGGCGGGATGTAAGTTGCCAACTGCCTCACTGGAGGAGTGCATTGTGTTCCCTAAAACAAGTAAACAACAGAGCTACAGAGCCAAGGGCACGTCCAGTCTAGGGAATATACCTTGGGAAAACTGAAAATCCATAAGACAGAGCCACCCCCAAATTGAGGGCTGCACTGCTTACAGGAACCTCAACCTGGGTACACCTGAAATATCCCAGGAAATATAAAAATAGTTCCAAACATCGTGGAACTTACATACGATGGAATATCCCTCAGCCATGAAATCAATGTCATAAGACCAGTAGCAGCAAAATGAGTGGATTCAGGTACGATGATTCTAAGTGAAAGAAGTCACACAGAAAAAGAAACTTATCATAAGATATCACTTAGGAAGATCCTGTAAACATGGCTACACATGAACTGAGTTAGGCAAGAGAACAGAGTCTCACATTTAGAAAACACTCTTATGCCTGCTTAAGGGGGAAGGAGAGGTGGGGTGATGCATCAAACCAGAGTTTGATATAAGCACAGGTACCGTTCCAAAAACCAACTATGGAATAGACAAGACCTACACCTTCCTCAGTGAAAGGGACTCAAAACCCCATATTTCCCGCAGAGGAATAGATCTGACTAGTAAGAATCTTAAAACCTATGTATTGATATGTCTCCGTAAGGGAATCAAGTGTGTCTAGACTGGCATAAACAGGGCAGCGAGAATCAGCTCAAACCCACTCTAAAAAGGAATTTCAAAAACAGAACAAAGAAACAGGGAAATTCTTTACAATTCCTTCAGGGTCTCTGATGCAACCTGGAATGACCCTATCTACAATGACAGCTGGATGTGGCATAAGGCTGGACACTTGGGACTGAGAGGATTGGTGAGATTGGGTGAGCAAATGCAGACCCTTTAAAGCAATAATGCATGGCACCCATTCCTTGGGTCCCAGCTCTCCAGGTTGAAGGGAATATTACTACAGCTATAACGTGTACGGGAAACCTAGAGAATGGACACACTGTGAATACGACAGGTTTCTAAAACTCAACGAAGAGCCCCTCTCCTGGTGCTCCGGTTTGACTTTCCAACTGCTTTCCTATCAATCTCCCAACTTGGAGAGACAGCCCCTTTAAGCTCCTGGTTCGCACAGGTTGCCAATTTGGCAGAGGATGAAAGGGAAGAGGGAGAACCAATGAGAGAGTAGCTGTTAGGCATTTGGATGGGCACATGTCACTCTAATTTCCCGGCAGGAAGAAGAATGAACCAAAGTCTCAGCCACCCACCGGGAACCAGTATAGGTCCTGAACCAAAAGTTTGGACTTGCGTTCAGCTCACAAAAAACGAGTTGAAAAATGGAGCTCAGGGGCACAGCAATTCACAAATTGGCAGAGTAATCAAGGCCAACTATCGTCCAAAAATCTGTTGAGGGAAGGCAACGAGGCGGACTTGAAAGCGAGGCAGAATAGCAGGAAAGAGATTTCAAGAGGTACGTTGGAATCGCCTGTAAAGCACAGGAAGAGGGGCACAACTTCGACAATGATGCACTTGGCCAAAAAGGGCGTATGCGTTTTCTCCTGAATATATTCAGGAGAAAACGCATACGCCCTTTTTGGCCAAGCAAGCAAGCGGGCAATGCAAATCTGCACTACAAAGAAGTATCACTTCCCACCGGTCAAAAGGGACATCCACAAAATGTGTAAAAACCAGAAAGGCAAGACAGGCCCTGGAGAACAGGGAGCCTTGTTATGCTGATGGGCGGGATGTAAGTTGCCAACTGCCTCACTGGAGGAGTGCATTGTGTTCCCTAAAACAAGTAAACAACAGAGCTACAGAGCCAAGGGCACGTCCAGTCTAGGGAATATACCTTGGGAAAACTGAAAATCCATAAGACAGAGCCACCCCCAAATTGAGGGCTGCACTGCTTACAGGAACCTCAACCTGGGTACACCTGAAATATCCCAGGAAATATAAAAATGGTTCCAAACATCGTGGAACTTACGTACGATGGAATATCCCTCAGCCATGAAATCAATGTCATAAGACCAGTAGCAGCAAAATGAGTGGATTCAGGTACGATGATTCTAAGTGAAAGAAGTCACACAGAAAAAGAAACTTATCATAAGATATCACTTAGGAAGATCCTGTAAACATGGCTACACATGAACTGAGTTAGGCAAGAGAACAGAGTCTCACATTTAGAAAACACTCTTATGCCTGCTTAAGGGGGAAGGAGAGGTGGGGTGATGCATCAAACCAGAGTTTGATATAAGCACAGGTACCGTTCCAAAAACCAACTATGGAATAGACAAGACCTACACCTTCCTCAGTGAAAGGGACTCAAAACCCCATATTTCCCGCAGAGGAATAGATCTGACTAGTAAGAATCTTAAAACCTATGTATTGATATGTCTCCGTAAGGGAATCAAGTGTGTCTAGACTGGCATAAACAGGGCAGCGAGAATCAGCTCAAACCCACTCTAAAAAGGAATTTCAAAAACAGAACAAAGAAACAGGGAAATTCTTTACAATTCCTTCAGGGTCTCTGATGCAACCTGGAATGACCCTATCTACAATGACAGCTGGATGTGGCATAAGGCTGGACACTTGAGACTGAGAGGATTGGTGAGATTGGGTGAGCAAATGCAGACCCTTTAAAGCAATAATGCATGGCACCCATTCCATGGGTCCCAGCTCTCCAGGTTGAAGGGAATATTACTACAGCTATAACGTGTACGGGAAACCTAGAGAATGGACACACTGTGAATACGACAGGTTTCTAAAACTCAACGAAGAGCCCCTCTCCTGGTGCTCCGGTTTGACTTTCCAACTGCTTTCCTATCAATCTCCCAACTTGGAGAGACAGCCCCTTTAAGCTCCTGGTTCGCACAGGTTGCCAATTTGGCAGAGGATGAAAGGGAAGAGGGAGAACCAATGAGAGAGTAGCTGTTAGGCATTTGGATGGGCACATGTCACTCTAATTTCCCGGCAGGAAGAAGAATGAACCAAAGTCTCAGCCACCCACCGGGAACCAGTATAGGTCCTGAACCAAAAGTTTGGACTTGCGTTCAGCTCACAAAAAACGAGTTGAAAAATGGAGCTCAGGGGCACAGCAATTCACAAATTGGCAGAGTAATCAAGGCCAACTATCGTCCAAAAATCTGTTGAGGGAAGGCAACGAGGCGGACTTGAAAGCGAGGCAGAATAGCAGGAAAGAGATTTCAAGAGGTACGTTGGAATCGCCTGTAAAGCACAGGAAGAGGGGCACAACTTCGACAATGATGCACTTGGCCAAAAAGGGCGTATGCGTTTTCTCCTGAATATATTCAGGAGAAAACGCATACGCCCTTTTTGGCCAAGCAAGCAAGCGGGCAATGCAAATCTGCACTACAAAGAAGTATCACTTCCCACCGGTCAAAAGGGACATCCACAAAATGTGTAAAAACCAGAAAGGCAAGACAGGCCCTGGAGAACAGGGAGCCTTGTTATGCTGATGGGCGGGATGTAAGTTGCCAACTGCCTCACTGGAGGAGTGCATTGTGTTCCCTAAAACAAGTAAACAACAGAGCTACAGAGCCAAGGGCACGTCCAGTCTAGGGAATATACCTTGGGAAAACTGAAAATCCATAAGACAGAGCCACCCCCAAATTGAGGGCTGCACTGCTTACAGGAACCTCAACCTGGGTACACCTGAAATATCCCAGGAAATATAAAAATGGTTCCAAACATCGTGGAACTTACGTACGATGGAATATCCCTCAGCCATGAAATCAATGTCATAAGACCAGTAGCAGCAAAATGAGTGGATTCAGGTACGATGATTCTAAGTGAAAGAAGTCACACAGAAAAAGAAACTTATCATAAGATATCACTTAGGAAGATCCTGTAAACATGGCTACACATGAACTGAGTTAGGCAAGAGAACAGAGTCTCACATTTAGAAAACACTCTTATGCCTGCTTAAGGGGGAAGGAGAGGTGGGGTGATGCATCAAACCAGAGTTTGATATAAGCACAGGTACCGTTCCAAAAACCAACTATGGAATAGACAAGACCTACACCTTCCTCAGTGAAAGGGACTCAAAACCCCATATTTCCCGCAGAGGAATAGATCTGACTAGTAAGAATCTTAAAACCTATGTATTGATATGTCTCCGTAAGGGAATCAAGTGTGTCTAGACTGGCATAAACAGGGCAGCGAGAATCAGCTCAAACCCACTCTAAAAAGGAATTTCAAAAACAGAACAAAGAAACAGGGAAATTCTTTACAATTCCTTCAGGGTCTCTGATGCAACCTGGAATGACCCTATCTACAATGACAGCTGGATGTGGCATAAGGCTGGACACTTGGGACTGAGAGGATTGGTGAGATTGGGTGAGCAAATGCACACCCTTTAAAGCAATAATGCATGGCACCCATTCCATGGGTCCCAGCTCTCCAGGTTGAAGGGAATATTACTACAGCTATAACGTGTACGGGAAACCTAGAGAATGGACACACTGTGAATACGACAGGTTTCTAAAACTCAACGAAGAGCCCCTCTCCTGGTGCTCCGGTTTGACTTTCCAACTGTTTTCCTATCAATCTCCCAACTTGGAGAGACAGCCCCTTTAAGCTCCTGGTCCGCACAGGTTGCCAATTTGGCAGAGGATGAAAGGGAGGAGGGAGAACCAATGAGAGAGTAGCTGTTAGGCATTTGGATGGGCACATGTCACTCTAATTTCCCGGCAGGAAGAAGAATGAACCAAAGTCTCAGCCACCCACCGGGAACCAGTATAGTTCCTGAACCAAAAGTTTGGACTTGCGTTCAGCTCACAAAAAACGAGTTGAAAAATGGAGCTCAGGGGCACAGCAATTCACAAATTGGCAGAGCAATCAAGGCCAACTATCGTCCAAAAATCTGTTGAGGGAAGGCAACGAGGCGGACTTGAAAGCGAGGCAGAATAGCAGGAAAGAGATTTCAAGAGGTACGTTGGAATCGCCTGTAAAGCACAGGAAGAGGGGCACAACTTCGACAATGATGCACTTGGCCAAAAAGGGCGTATGCGTTTTCTCCTGAATATATTCAGGAGAAAACGCATACGCCCTTTTTGGCCAAGCAAGCAAGCGGGCAATGCAAATCTGCACTACAAAGAAGTATCACTTCCCACCGGTCAAAAGGGACATCCACAAAATGTGTAAAAACCAGAAAGGCAAGACAGGCCCTGGAGAACAGGGAGCCTTGTTATGCTGATGGGCGGGATGTAAGTTGCCAACTGCCTCACTGGAGGAGTGCATTGTGTTCCCTAAAACAAGTAAACAACAGAGCTACAGAGCCAAGGGCACGTCCAGTCTAGGGAATATACCTTGGGAAAACTGAAAATCCATAAGACAGAGCCACCCCCAAATTGAGGGCTGCACTGCTTACAGGAACCTCAACCTGGGTACACCTGAAATATCCCAGGAAATATAAAAATAGTTCCAAACATCGTGGAACTTACGTACGATGGAATATCCCTCAGCCATGAAATCAATGTCATAAGACCAGTAGCAGCAAAATGAGTGGATTCAGGTACGATGATTCTAAGTGAAAGAAGTCACACAGAAAAAGAAACTTATCATAAGATATCACTTAGGAAGATCCTGTAAACATGGCTACACATGAACTGAGTTAGGCAAGAGAACAGAGTCTCACATTTAGAAAACACTCTTATGCCTGCTTAAGGGGGAAGGAGAGGTGGGGTGATGCATCAAACCAGAGTTTGATATAAGCACAGGTACCGTTCCAAAAACCAACTATGGAATAGACAAGACCTACACCTTCCTCAGTGAAAGGGACTCAAAACCCCATATTTCCCGCAGAGGAATAGATCTGACTAGTAAGAATCTTAAAACCTATGTATTGATATGTCTCCGTAAGGGAATCAAGTGTGTCTAGACTGGCATAAACAGGGCAGCGAGAATCAGCTCAAACCCACTCTAAAAAGGAATTTCAAAAACAGAACAAAGAAACAGGGAAATTCTTTACAATTCCTTCAGGGTCTCTGATGCAACCTGGAATGACCCTATCTACAATGACAGCTGGATGTGGCATAAGGCTGGACACTTGGGACTGAGAGGATTGGTGAGATTGGGTGAGCAAATGCACACCCTTTAAAGCAATAATGCATGGCACCCATTCCTTGGGTCCCAGCTCTCCAGGTTGAAGGGAATATTACTACAGCTATAACGTGTACGGGAAACCTAGAGAATGGACACACTGTGAATACGACAGGTTTCTAAAACTCAACGAAGAGCCCCTCTCCTGGTGCTCCGGTTTGACTTTCCAACTGCTTTCCTATCAATCTCCCAACTTGGAGAGACAGCCCCTTTAAGCTCCTGGTTCGCACAGGTTGCCAATTTGGCAGAGGATGAAAGGGAAGAGGGAGAACCAATGAGAGAGTAGCTGTTAGGCATTTGGATGGGCACATATCACTCTAATTTCCCGGCAGGAAGAAGAATGAACCAAAGTCTCAGCCACCCACCGGGAACCAGTATAGGTCCTGAACCAAAAGTTTGGACTTGCGTTCAGCTCACAAAAAACGAGTTGAATAATGGAGCTCTGGGGCACAGCAATTCACAAACTGGCAGAGTAATCAAGGCCAACTATCGTCCAAAAATCTGTTGAGGGAAGGCAACGAGGCGGACTTGAAAGCGAGGCAGAATAGCAGGAAAGAGATTTCAAGAGGTACGTTGGAATCGCCTGTAAAGCACAGGAAGAGGGGCACAACTTCGACAATGATGCACTTGGCCAAAAAGGGCGTATGCGTTTTCTCCTGAATATATTCAGGAGAAAACTCATACGCCCTTTTTGGCCAAGCAAGCAAGCGGGCAATGCAAATCTGCACTACAAAGAAGTATCACTTCCCACCGGTCAAAAGGGACATCCACAAAATGTGTAAAAACCAGAAAGGCAAGACAGGCCCTGGAGAACAGGGAGCCTTGTTATGCTGATGGGCGGGATGTAAGTTGCCAACTGCCTCACTGGAGGAGTGCATTGTGTTCCCTAAAACAAGTAAACAACAGAGCTACAGAGCCAAGGGCACGTCCAGTCTAGGGAATATACCTTGGGAAAACTGAAAATCCATAAGACAGAGCCACCCCCAAATTGAGGGCTGCACTGCTTACAGGAACCTCAACCTGGGTACACCTGAAATATCCCAGGAAATATAAAAATAGTTCCAAACATCGTGGAACTTACGTACGATGGAATATCCCTCAGCCATGAAATCAATGTCATAAGACCAGTAGCAGCAAAATGAGTGGATTCAGGTACGATGATTCTAAGTGAAAGAAGTCACACAGAAAAAGAAACTTATCATAAGATATCACTTAGGAAGATCCTGTAAACATGGCTACACATGAACTGAGTTAGGCAAGAGAACAGAGTCTCACATTTAGAAAACACTCTTATGCCTGCTTAAGGGGGAAGGAGAGGTGGGGTGATGCATCAAACCAGAGTTTGATATAAGCACAGGTACCGTTCCAAAAACCAACTATGGAATAGACAAGACCTACACCTTCCTCAGTGAAAGGGACTCAAAACCCCATATTTCCCGCAGAGGAATAGATCTGACTAGTAAGAATCTTAAAACCTATGTATTGATATGTCTCCGTAAGGGAATCAAGTGTGTCTAGACTGGCATAAACAGGGCAGCGAGAATCAGCTCAAACCCACTCTAAAAAGGAATTTCAAAAACAGAACAAAGAAACAGGGAAATTCTTTACAATTCCTTCAGGGTCTCTGATGCAACCTGGAATGACCCTATCTACAATGACAGCTGGATGTGGCATAAGGCTGGACACTTGGGACTGAGAGGATTGGTGAGATTGGGTGAGCAAATGCAGACCCTTTAAAGCAATAATGCATGGCACCCATTCCTTGGGTCCCAGCTCTCCAGGTTGAAGGGAATATTACTACAGCTATAACGTGTACGGGAAACCTAGAGAATGGACACACTGTGAATACGACAGGTTTCTAAAACTCAACGAAGAGCCCCTCTCCTGGTGCTCCGGTTTCACTTTCCAACTGCTTTCCTATCAATCTCCCAACTTGGAGAGACAGCCCCTTTAAGCTCCTGGTTCGCACAGGTTGCCAATTTGGCAGAGGATGAAAGGGAAGAGGGAGAACCAATGAGA
The DNA here is from genome assembly GCF_964341445.2 of Mesoplodon mirus. Lineage (NCBI taxonomy): Eukaryota > Metazoa > Chordata > Mammalia > Artiodactyla > Ziphiidae > Mesoplodon > Mesoplodon mirus. The sequence continues at coordinate 56,959 of NW_028294904.1, read as the reverse complement.
GAGTAGCTGTTAGGAATTTGGATGGGCACATATCACTCTAATTTCCCGGCAGGAAGAAGAATGAACCAAAGTCTCAGCCACCCACCGGGAACCAGTATAGGTCCTGAACCAAAAGTTTGGACTTGCGTTCAGCTCACAAAAAACGAGTTGAATAATGGAGCTCAGGGGCACAGCAATTAACAAACTGGCAGAGTAATCAAGGCCAACTATCGTCCAAAAATCTGTTGAGGGAAGGCAACGAGGCGGACTTGAAAGCGAGGCAGAATAGCAGGAAAGAGATTTCAAGAGGTACGTTGGAATCGCCTGTAAAGCACAGGAAGAGGGGCACAACTTCGACAATGATGCACTTGGCCAAAAAGGGCGTATGCGTTTTCTCCTGAATATATTCAGGAGAAAACGCATACGCCCTTTTTGGCCAAGCAAGCAAGCGGGCAATGCAAATCTGCACTACAAAGAAGTATCACTTCCCACCGGTCAAAAGGGACATCCACAAAATGTGTAAAAACCAGAAAGGCAAGACAGGCCCTGGAGAACAGGGAGCCTTGTTATGCTGATGGGCGGGATGTAAGTTGCCAACTGCCTCACTGGAGGAGTGCATTGTGTTCCCTAAAACAAGTAAACAACAGAGCTACAGAGCCAAGGGCACGTCCAGTCTAGGGAATATACCTTGGGAAAACTGAAAATCCATAAGACAGAGCCACCCCCAAATTGAGGGCTGCACTGCTTACAGGAACCTCAACCTGGGTACACCTGAAATATCCCAGGAAATATAAAAATGGTTCCAAACATCGTGGAACTTACGTACGATGGAATATCCCTCGCCATGAAATCAATGGCATAAGACCAGTAGCAGCAAAATGAGTGGATTCAGGTACGATGATTCTAAGTGAAAGAAGTCACACAGAAAAAGAAACTTATCATAAGATATCACTTAGGAAGATCCTGTAAACATGGCTACACATGAACTGAGTTAGGCAAGAGAACAGAGTCTCACATTTAGAAAACACTCTTATGCCTGCTTAAGGGGGAAGGAGAGGTGGGGTGATGCATCAAACCAGAGTTTGATATAAGCACAGGTACCGTTCCAAAAACCAACTATGGAATAGACAAGACCTACACCTTCCTCAGTGAAAGGGACTCAAAACCCCATATTTCCCGCAGAGGAATAGATCTGACTAGTAAGAATCTTAAAACCTATGTATTGATATGTCTCCGTAAGGGAATCAAGTGTGTCTAGACTGGCATAAACAGGGCAGCGAGAATCAGCTCAAACCCACTCTAAAAAGGAATTTCAAAAACAGAACAAAGAAACAGGGAAATTCTTTACAATTCCTTCAGGGTCTCTGATGCAACCTGGAATGACCCTATCTACAATGACAGCTGGATGTGGCATAAGGCTGGACACTTGGGACTGAGAGGATTGGTGAGATTGGGTGAGCAAATGCACACCCTTTAAAGCAATAATGCATGGCACCCATTCCATGGGTCCCAGCTCTCCAGGTTGAAGGGAATATTACTACAGCTATAACGTGTACGGGAAACCTAGAGAATGGACACACTGTGAATACGACAGGTTTCTAAAACTCAACGAAGAGCCCCTCTCCTGGTGCTCCGGTTTGACTTTCCAACTGCTTTCCTATCAATCTCCCAACTTGGAGAGACAGCCCCTTTAAGCTCCTGGTTCGCACAGGTTGCCAATTTGGCAGAGGATGAAAGGGAGGAGGGAGAACCAATGAGAGAGTAGCTGTTAGGAATTTGGATGGGCACATGTCACTCTAATTTCCCGGCAGGAAGAAGAATGAACCAAAGTCTCAGCCACCCACCGGGAACCAGTATAGGTCCTGAACCAAAAGTTTGGACTTGCGTTCAGCTCACAAAAAACGAGTTGAAAAATGGAGCTCAGGGGCACAGCAATTCACAAATTGGCAGAGTAATCAAGGCCAACTATCGTCCAAAAATCTGTTGAGGGAAGGCAACGAGGCGGACTTGAAAGCGAGGCAGAATAGCAGGAAAGAGATTTCAAGAGGTACGTTGGAATCGCCTGTAAAGCACAGGAAGAGGGGCACAACTTCGACAATGATGCACTTGGCCAAAAAGGGCGTATGCGTTTTCTCCTGAATATATTCAGGAGAAAACGCATACGCCCTTTTTGGCCAAGCAAGCAAGCGGGCAATGCAAATCTGCACTACAAAGAAGTATCACTTCCCACCGGTCAAAAGGGACATCCACAAAATGTGTAAAAAACAGAAAGGCAAGACAGGCCCTGGAGAACAGGGAGCCTTGTTATGCTGATGGGCGGGATGTAAGTTGCCAACTGCCTCACTGGAGGAGTGCATTGTGTTCCCTAAAACAAGTAAACAACAGAGCTACAGAGCCAAGGGCACGTCCAGTCTAGGGAATATACCTTGGGAAAACTGAAAATCCATAAGACAGAGCCACCCCCAAATTGAGGGCTGCACTGCTTACAGGAACCTCAACCTGGGTACACCTGAAATATCCCAGGAAATATAAAAATGGTTCCAAACATCGTGGAACTTACGTACGATGGAATATCCCTCAGCCATGAAATCAATGTCATAAGACCAGTAGCAGCAAAATGAGTGGATTCAGGTACGATGATTCTAAGTGAAAGAAGTCACACAGAAAAAGAAACTTATCATAAGATATCACTTAGGAAGATCCTGTAAACATGGCTACACATGAACTGAGTTAGGCAAGAGAACAGAGTCTCACATTTAGAAAACACTCTTATGCCTGCTTAAGGGGGAAGGAGAGGTGGGGTGATGCATCAAACCAGAGTTTGATATAAGCACAGGTACCGTTCCAAAAACCAACTATGGAATAGACAAGACCTACACCTTCCTCAGTGAAAGGGACTCAAAACCCCATATTTCCCGCAGAGGAATAGATCTGACTAGTAAGAATCTTAAAACCTATGTATTGATATGTCTCCGTAAGGGAATCAAGTGTGTCTAGACTGGCATAAACAGGGCAGCGAGAATCAGCTCAAACCCACTCTAAAAAGGAATTTCAAAAACAGAACAAAGAAACAGGGAAATTCTTTACAATTCCTTCAGGGTCTCTGATGCAACCTGGAATGACCCTATCTACAATGACAGCTGGATGTGGCATAAGGCTGGACACTTGGGACTGAGAGGATTGGTGAGATTGGGTGAGCAAATGCAGACCCTTTAAAGCAATAATGCATGGCACCCATTCCTTGGGTCCCAGCTCTCCAGGTTGAAGGGAATATTACTACAGCTATAACGTGTACGGGAAACCTAGAGAATGGACACACTGTGAATACGACAGGTTTCTAAAACTCAACGAAGAGCCCCTCTCCTGGTGCTCCGGTTTCACTTTCCAACTGCTTTCCTATCAATCTCCCAACTTGGAGAGACAGCCCCTTTAAGCTCCTGGTTCGCACAGGTTGCCAATTTGGCAGAGGATGAAAGGGAAGAGGGAGAACCAATGAGAGAGTAGCTGTTAGGCATTTGGATGGGCACATGTCACTCTAATTTCCCGGCAGGAAGAAGAATGAACCAAAGTCTCAGCCACCCACCGGGAACCAGTATAGGTCCTGAACCAAAAGTTTGGACTTGCGTTCAGCTCACAAAAAACGAGTTGAAAAATGGAGCTCAGGGGCACAGCAATTCACAAACTGGCAGAGTAATCAAGGCCAACTATCGTCCAAAAATCTGTTGAGGGAAGGCAACGAGGCGGACTTGAAAGCGAGGCAGAATAGCAGGAAAGAGATTTCAAGAGGTACGTTGGAATCGCCTGTAAAGCACAGGAAGAGGGGCACAACTTGGACAATGATGCACTTGGCCAAAAAGGGCGTATGCGATTTCTCCTGAATATATTCAGGAGAAAACGCATACGCCCTTTTTGGCCAAGCAAGCAAGCGGGCAATGCAAATCTGCACTACAAAGAAGTATCACTTCCCACCGGTCAAAAGGGACATCCACAAAATGTGTAAAAACCAGAAAGGCAAGACAGGCCCTGGAGAACAGGGAGCCTTGTTATGCTGATGGGCGGGATGTAAGTTGCCAACTGCCTCACTGGAGGAGTGCATTGTCTTCCCTAAAACAAGTAAACAACAGAGCTACAGAGCCAAGGGCACGTCCAGTCTAGGGAATATACCTTGGGAAAACTGAAAATCCATAAGACAGAGCCACCCCCAAATTGAGGGCTGCACTGCTTACTGGAACCTCAACCTGGGTACACCTGAAATATCCCAGGAAATATAAAAATGGTTCCAAACATCGTGGAACTTACGTACGATGGAATATCCCTCAGCCATGAAATCAATGTCATAAGACCAGTAGCAGCAAAATGAGTGGATTCAGGTACGATGATTCTAAGTGAAAGAAGTCACACAGAAAAAGAAACTTATCATAAGATATCACTTAGGAAGATCCTGTAAACATGGCTACACATGAACTGAGTTAGGCAAGAGAACAGAGTCTCACATTTAGAAAACACTCTTATGCCTGCTTAAGGGGGAAGGAGAGGTGGGGTGATGCATCAAACCAGAGTTTGATATAAGCACAGGTACCGTTCCAAAAACCAACTATGGAATAGACAAGACCTACACCTTCCTCAGTGAAAGGGACTCAAAACCCCATATTTCCCGCAGAGGAATAGATCTGACTAGTAAGAATCTTAAAACCTATGTATTGATATGTCTCCGTAAGGGAATCAAGTGTGTCTAGACTGGCATAAACAGGGCAGCGAGAATCAGCTCAAACCCACTCTAAAAAGGAATTTCAAAAACAGAACAAAGAAACAGGGAAATTCTTTACAATTCCTTCAGGGTCTCTGATGCAACCTGGAATGACCCTATCTACAATGACAGCTGGATGTGGCATAAGGCTGGACACTTGGGACTGAGAGGATTGGTGAGATTGGGTGAGCAAATGCACACCCTTTAAAGCAATAATGCATGGCACCCATTCCATGGGTCCCAGCTCTCCAGGTTGAAGGGAATATTACTACAGCTATAACGTGTACGGGAAACCTAGAGAATGGACACACTGTGAATACGACAGGTTTCTAAAACTCAACGAAGAGCCCCTCTCCTGGTGCTCCGGTTTGACTTTCCAACTGCTTTCCTATCAATCTCCCAACTTGGAGAGACAGCCCCTTTAAGCTCCTGGTTCGCACAGGTTGCCAATTTGGCAGAGGATGAAAGGGAGGAGGGAGAACCAATGAGAGAGTAGCTGTTAGGCATTTGGATGGGCACATGTCACTCTAATTTCCCGGCAGGAAGAAGAATGAACCAAAGTCTCAGCCACCCACCGGGAACCAGTATAGGTCCTGAACCAAAAGTTTGGACTTGCGTTCAGCTCACAAAAAACGAGTTGAAAAATGGAGCTCAGGGGCACAGCAATTCACAAACTGGCAGAGTAATCAAGGCCAACTATCGTCCAAAAATCTGTTGAGGGAAGGCAACGAGGCGGACTTGAAAGCGAGGCAGAATAGCAGGAAACAGATTTCAAGAGGTACGTTGGAATCGCCTGTAAAGCACAGGAAGAGGGGCACAACTTGGACAATGATGCACTTGGCCAAAAAGGGCGTATGCGTTTTCTCCTGAATATATTCAGGAGAAAACGCATACGCCCTTTTTGGCCAAGCAAGCAAGCGGGCAATGCAAATCTGCACTACAAAGAAGTATCACTTCCCACCGGTCAAAAGGGACATCCACAAAATGTGTAAAAACCAGAAAGGCAAGACAGGCCCTGGAGAACAGGGAGCCTTGTTATGCTGATGGGCGGGATGTAAGTTGCCAACTGCCTCACTGGAGGAGTGCATTGTGTTCCCTAAAACCAGTAAACAACAGAGCTACAGAGCCAAGGGCACGTCCAGTCTAGGGAATATACCTTGGGAAAACTGAAAATCCATAAGACAGAGCCACCCCCAAATTGAGGGCTGCACTGCTTACAGGAACCTCAACCTGGGTACACCTGAAATATCCCAGGAAATATAAAAATGGTTCCAAACATCGTGGAACTTACGTACGATGGAATATCCCTCAGCCATGAAATCAATGTCATAAGACCAGTAGCAGCAAAATGAGTGGATTCAGGTACGATGATTCTAAGTGAAAGAAGTCACACAGAAAAAGAAACTTATCATAAGATATCACTTAGGAAGATCCTGTAAACATGGCTACACATGAACTGAGTTAGGCAAGAGAACAGAGTCTCACATTTAGAAAACACTCTTATGCCTGCTTAAGGGGGAAGGAGAGGTGGGGTGATGCATCAAACCAGAGTTTGATATAAGCACAGGTACCGTTCCAAAAACCAACTATGGAATAGACAAGACCTACACCTTCCTCAGTGAAAGGGACTCAAAACCCCATATTTCCCGCAGAGGAATAGATCTGACTAGTAAGAATCTTAAAACCTATGTATTGATATGTCTCCGTAAGGGAATCAAGTGTGTCTAGACTGGCATAAACAGGGCAGCGAGAATCAGCTCAAACCCACTCTAAAAAGGAATTTCAAAAACAGAACAAAGAAACAGGGAAATTCTTTACAATTCCTTCAGGGTCTCTGATGCAACCTGGAATGACCCTATCTACAATGACAGCTGGATGTGGCATAAGGCTGGACACTTGGGACTGAGAGGATTGGTGAGATTGGGTGAGCAAATGCAGACCCTTTAAAGCAATAATGCATGGCACCCATTCCATGGGTCCCAGCTCTCCAGGTTGAAGGGAATATTACTACAGCTATAACGTGTACGGGAAACCTAGAGAATGGACACACTGTGAATACGACAGGTTTCTAAAACTCAACGAAGAGCCCCTCTCCTGGTGCTCCGGTTTGACTTTCCAACTGCTTTCCTATCAATCTCCCAACTTGGAGAGACAGCCCCTTTAAGCTCCTGGTTCGCACAGGTTGCCAATTTGGCAGAGGATGAAAGGGAAGAGGGAGAACCAATGAGAGAGTAGCTGTTAGGCATTTGGATGGGCACATGTCACTCTAATTTCCCGGCAGGAAGAAGAATGAACCAAAGTCTCAGCCACCCACCGGGAACCAGTATAGGTCCTGAACCAAAAGTTTGGACTTGCGTTCAGCTCACAAAAAACGAGTTGAAAAATGGAGCTCAGGGGCACAGCAATTCACAAACTGGCAGAGTAATCAAGGCCAACTATCGTCCAAAAATCTGTTGAGGGAAGGCAACGAGGCGGACTTGAAAGCGAGGCAGAATAGCAGGAAAGAGATTTCAAGAGGTACGTTGGAATCGCCTGTAAAGCACAGGAAGAGGGGCACAACTTCGACAATGATGCACTTGGCCAAAAAGGGCGTATGCGTTTTCTCCTGAATATATTCAGGAGAAAACGCATACGCCCTTTTTGGCCAAGCAAGCAAGCGGGCAATGCAAATCTGCACTACAAAGAAGTATCACTTCCCACCGGTCAAAAGGGACATCCACAAAATGTGTAAAAACCAGAAAGGCAAGACAGGCCCTGGAGAACAGGGAGCCTTGTTATGCTGATGGGCGGGATGTAAGTTGCCAACTGCCTCACTGGAGGAGTGCATTGTGTTCCCTAAAACAAGTAAACAACAGAGCTACAGAGCCAAGGGCACGTCCAGTCTAGGGAATATACCTTGGGAAAACTGAAAATCCATAAGACAGAGCCACCCCCAAATTGAGGGCTGCACTGCTTACTGGAACCTCAACCTGGGTACACCTGAAATATCCCAGGAAATATAAAAATGGTTCCAAACATCGTGGAACTTACGTACGATGGAATATCCCTCAGCCATGAAATCAATGTCATAAGACCAGTAGCAGCAAAATGAGTGGATTCAGGTACGATGATTCTAAGTGAAAGAAGTCACACAGAAAAAGAAACTTATCATAAGATATCACTTAGGAAGATCCTGTAAACATGGCTACACATGAACTGAGTTAGGCAAGAGAACAGAGTCTCACATTTAGAAAACACTCTTATGCCTGCTTAAGGGGGAAGGAGAGGTGGGGTGATGCATCAAACCAGAGTTTGATATAAGCACAGGTACCGTTCCAAAAACCAACTATGGAATAGACAAGACCTACACCTTCCTCAGTGAAAGGGACTCAAAACCCCATATTTCCCGCAGAGGAATAGATCTGACTAGTAAGAATCTTAAAACCTATGTATTGATATGTCTCCGTAAGGGAATCAAGTGTGTCTAGACTGGCATAAACAGGGCAGCGAGAATCAGCTCAAACCCACTCTAAAAAGGAATTTCAAAAACAGAACAAAGAAACAGGGAAATTCTTTACAATTCCTTCAGGGTCTCTGATGCAACCTGGAATGACCCTATCTACAATGACAGCTGGATGTGGCATAAGGCTGGACACTTGGGACTGAGAGGATTGGTGAGATTGGGTGAGCAAATGCACACCCTTTAAAGCAATAATGCATGGCACCCATTCCATGGGTCCCAGCTCTCCAGGTTGAAGGGAATATTACTACAGCTATAACGTGTACGGGAAACCTAGAGAATGGACACACTGTGAATACGACAGGTTTCTAAAACTCAACGAAGAGCCCCTCTCCTGGTGCTCCGGTTTGACTTTCCAACTGCTTTCCTATCAATCTCCCAACTTGGAGAGACAGCCCCTTTAAGCTCCTGGTTCGCACAGGTTGCCAATTTGGCAGAGGATGAAAGGGAGGAGGGAGAACCAATGAGAGAGTAGCTGTTAGGCATTTGGATGGGCACATGTCACTCTAATTTCCCGGCAGGAAGAAGAATGAACCAAAGTCTCAGCCACCCACCGGGAACCAGTATAGGTCCTGAACCAAAAGTTTGGACTTGCGTTCAGCTCACAAAAAACGAGTTGAAAAATGGAGCTCAGGGGCACAGCAATTCACAAACTGGCAGAGTAATCAAGGCCAACTATCGTCCAAAAATCTGTTGAGGGAAGGCAACGAGGCGGACTTGAAAGCGAGGCAGAATAGCAGGAAAGAGATTTCAAGAGGTACGTTGGAATCGCCTGTAAAGCACAGGAAGAGGGGCACAACTTCGACAATGATGCACTTGGCCAAAAAGGGCGTATGCGTTTTCTCCTGAATATATTCAGGAGAAAACGCATACGCCCTTTTTGGCCAAGCAAGCAAGCGGGCAATGCAAATCTGCACTACAAAGAAGTATCACTTCCCACCGGTCAAAAGGGACATCCACAAAATGTGTAAAAACCAGAAAGGCAAGACAGGCCCTGGAGAACAGGGAGCCTTGTTATGCTGATGGGCGGGATGTAAGTTGCCAACTGCCTCACTGGAGGAGTGCATTGTGTTCCCTAAAACAAGTAAACAACAGAGCTACAGAGCCAAGGGCACGTCCAGTCTAGGGAATATACCTTGGGAAAACTGAAAATCCATAAGACAGAGCCACCCCCAAATTGAGGGCTGCACTGCTTACAGGAACCTCAACCTAGGTACACCTGAAATATCCCAGGAAATATAAAAATGGTTCCAAACATCGTGGAACTTACGTACGATGGAATATCCCTCAGCCATGAAATCAATGTCATAAGACCAGTAGCAGCAAAATGAGTGGATTCAGGTACGATGATTCTAAGTGAAAGAAGTCACACAGAAAAAGAAACTTATCATAAGATATCACTTAGGAAGATCCTGTAAACATGGCTACACATGAACTGAGTTAGGCAAGAGAACAGAGTCTCACATTTAGAAAACACTCTTATGCCTGCTTAAGGGGGAAGGAGAGGTGGGGTGATGCATCAAACCAGAGTTTGATATAAGCACAGGTACCGTTCCAAAAACCAACTATGGAATAGACAAGACCTACACCTTCCTCAGTGAAAGGGACTCAAAACCCCATATTTCCCGCAGAGGAATAGATCTGACTAGTAAGAATCTTAAAACCTATGTATTGATATGTCTCCGTAAGGGAATCAAGTGTGTCTAGACTGGCATAAACAGGGCAGCGAGAATCAGCTCAAACCCACTCTAAAAAGGAATTTCAAAAACAGAACAAAGAAACAGGGAAATTCTTTACAATTCCTTCAGGGTCTCTGATGCAACCTGGAATGACCCTATCTACAATGACAGCTGGATGTGGCATAAGGCTGGACACTTGGGACTGAGAGGATTGGTGAGATTGGGTGAGCAAATGCACACCCTTTAAAGCAATAATGCATGGCACCCATTCCATGGGTCCCAGCTCTCCAGGTTGAAGGGAATATTACTACAGCTATAACGTGTACGGGAAACCTAGAGAATGGACACACTGTGAATACGACAGGTTTCTAAAACTCAACGAAGAGCCCCTCTCCTGGTGCTCCGGTTTGACTTTCCAACTGCTTTCCTATCAATCTCCCAACTTGGAGAGACAGCCCCTTTAAGCTCCTGGTTCGCACAGGTTGCCAATTTGGCAGAGGATGAAAGGGAGGAGGGAGAACCAATGAGAGAGTAGCTGTTAGGCATTTGGATGGGCACATGTCACTCTAATTTCCCGGCAGGAAGAAGAATGAACCAAAGTCTCAGCCACCCACCGGGAACCAGTATAGGTCCTGAACCAAAAGTTTGGACTTGCGTTCAGCTCACAAAAAACGAGTTGAAAAATGGAGCTCAGGGGCACAGCAATTCACAAACTGGCAGAGTAATCAAGGCCAACTATCGTCCAAAAATCTGTTGAGGGAAGGCAACGAGGCGGACTTGAAAGCGAGGCAGAATAGCAGGAAAGAGATTTCAAGAGGTACGTTGGAATCGCCTGTAAAGCACAGGAAGAGGGGCACAACTTCGACAATGATGCACTTGGCCAAAAAGGGCGTATGCGTTTTCTCCTGAATATATTCAGGAGAAAACGCATACGCCCTTTTTGGCCAAGCAAGCAAGCGGGCAATGCAAATCTGCACTACAAAGAAGTATCACTTCCCACCGGTCAAAAGGGACATCCACAAAATGTGTAAAAACCAGAAAGGCAAGACAGGCCCTGGAGAACAGGGAGCCTTGTTATGCTGATGGGCGGGATGTAAGTTGCCAACTGCCTCACTGGAGGAGTGCATTGTGTTCCCTAAAACAAGTAAACAACAGAGCTACAGAGCCAAGGGCACGTCCAGTCTAGGGAATATACCTTGGGAAAACTGAAAATCCATAAGACAGAGCCACCCCCAAATTGAGGGCTGCACTGCTTACAGGAACCTCAACCTGGGTACACCTGAAATATCCCAGGAAATATAAAAATGGTTCCAAACATCGTGGAACTTACGTACGATGGAATATCCCTCAGCCATGAAATCAATGGCATAAGACCAGTAGCAGCAAAATGAGTGGATTCAGGTACGATGATTCTAAGTGAAAGAAGTCACACAGAAAAAGAAACTTATCATAAGATATCACTTAGGAAGATCCTGTAAACATGGCTACACATGAACTGAGTTAGGCAAGAGAACAGAGTCTCACATTTAGAAAACACTCTTATGCCTGCTTAAGGGGGAAGGAGAGGTGGGGTGATGCATCAAACCAGAGTTTGATATAAGCACAGGTACCGTTCCAAAAACCAACTATGGAATAGACAAGACCTACACCTTCCTCAGTGAAAGGGACTCAAAACCCCATATTTCCCGCAGAGGAATAGATCTGACTAGTAAGAATCTTAAAACCTATGTATTGATATGTCTCCGTAAGGGAATCAAGTGTGTCTAGACTGGCATAAACAGGGCAGCGAGAATCAGCTCAAACCCACTCTAAAAAGGAATTTCAAAAACAGAACAAAGAAACAGGGAAATTCTTTACAATTCCTTCAGGGTCTCTGATGCAACCTGGAATGACCCTATCTACAATGACAGCTGGATGTGGCATAAGGCTGGACACTTGGGACTGAGAGGATTGGTGAGATTGGGTGAGCAAATGCACACCCTTTAAAGCAATAATGCATGGCACCCATTCCATGGGTCCCAGCTCTCCAGGTTGAAGGGAATATTACTACAGCTATAACGTGTACGGGAAACCTAGAGAATGGACACACTGTGAATACGACAGGTTTCTAAAACTCAACGAAGAGCCCCTCTCCTGGTGCTCCGGTTTGACTTTCCAACTGCTTTCCTATCAATCTCCCAACTTGGAGAGACAGCCCCTTTAAGCTCCTGGTTCGCACAGGTTGCCAATTTGGCAGAGGATGAAAGGGAGGAGGGAGAACCAATGAGAGAGTAGCTGTTAGGCATTTGGATGGGCACATGTCACTCTAATTTCCCGGCAGGAAGAAGAATGAACCAAAGTCTCAGCCACCCACCGGGAACCAGTATAGGTCCTGAACCAAAAGTTTGGACTTGCGTTCAGCTCACAAAAAACGAGTTGAAAAATGGAGCTCAGGGGCACAGCAATTCACAAACTGGCAGAGTAATCAAGGCCAACTATCGTCCAAAAATCTGTTGAGGGAAGGCAACGAGGCGGACTTGAAAGCGAGGCAGAATAGCAGGAAACAGATTTCAAGAGGTACGTTGGAATCGCCTGTAAAGCACAGGAAGAGGGGCACAACTTCGACAATGATGCACTTGGCCAAAAAGGGCGTATGCGTTTTCTCCTGAATATATTCAGGAGAAAACGCATACGCCCTTTTTGGCCAAGCAAGCAAGCGGGCAATGCAAATCTGCACTACAAAGAAGTATCACTTCCCACCGGTCAAAAGGGACATCCACAAAATGTGTAAAAACCAGAAAGGCAAGACAGGCCCTGGAGAACAGGGAGCCTTGTTATGCTGATGGGCGGGATGTAAGTTGCCAACTGCCTCACTGGAGGAGTGCATTGTGTTCCCTAAAACAAGTAAACAACAGAGCTACAGAGCCAAGGGCACGTCCAGTCTAGGGAATATACCTTGGGAAAACTGAAAATCCATAAGACAGAGCCACCCCCAAATTGAGGGCTGCACTGCTTACAGGAACCTCAACCTGGGTACACCTGAAATATCCCAGGAAATATAAAAATGGTTCCAAACATCGTGGAACTTACGTACGATGGAATATCCCTCAGCCATGAAATCAATGTCATAAGACCAGTAGCAGCAAAATGAGTGGATTCAGGTACGATGATTCTAAGTGAAAGAAGTCACACAGAAAAAGAAACTTATCATAAGATATCACTTAGGAAGATCCTGTAAACATGGCTACACATGAACTGAGTTAGGCAAGAGAACAGAGTCTCACATTTAGAAAACACTCTTATGCCTGCTTAAGGGGGAAGGAGAGGTGGGGTGATGCATCAAACCAGAGTTTGATATAAGCACAGGTACCGTTCCAAAAACCAACTATGGAATAGACAAGACCTACACCTTCCTCAGTGAAAGGGACTCAAAACCCCATATTTCCCGCAGAGGAATAGATCTGACTAGTAAGAATCTTAAAACCTATGTATTGATATGTCTCCGTAAGGGAATCAAGTGTGTCTAGACTGGCATAAACAGGGCAGCGAGAATCAGCTCAAACCCACTCTAAAAAGGAATTTCAAAAACAGAACAAAGAAACAGGGAAATTCTTTACAATTCCTTCAGGGTCTCTGATGCAACCTGGAATGACCCTATCTACAATGACAGCTGGATGTGGCATAAGGCTGGACACTTGGGACTGAGAGGATTGGTGAGATTGGGTGAGCAAATGCAGACCCTTTAAAGCAATAATGCATGGCACCCATTCCATGGGTCCCAGCTCTCCAGGTTGAAGGGAATATTACTACAGCTATAACGTGTACGGGAAACCTAGAGAATGGACACACTGTGAATACGACAGGTTTCTAAAACTCAACGAAGAGCCCCTCTCCTGGTGCTCCGGTTTGACTTTCCAACTGCTTTCCTATCAATCTCCCAACTTGGAGAGACAGCCCCTTTAAGCTCCTGGTTCGCACAGGTTGCCAATTTGGCAGAGGATGAAAGGGAAGAGGGAGAACCAATGAGAGAGTAGCTGTTAGGCATTTGGATGGGCACATGTCACTCTAATTTCCCGGCAGGAAGAAGAATGAACCAAAGTCTCAGCCACCCACCGGGAACCAGTATAGGTCATGAACCAAAAGTTTGGACTTGCGTTCAGCTCACAAAAAACGAGTTGAAAAATGGAGCTCAGGGGCACAGCAATTCACAAACAGGCAGAGTAATCAAGGCCAACTATCGTCCAAAAATCTGTTGAGGGAAGGCAACGAGGCGGACTTGAAAGCGAGGCAGAATAGCAGGAAACAGATTTCAAGAGGTACGTTGGAATCGCCTGTAAAGCACAGGAAGAGGGGCACAACTTCGACAATGATGCACTTGGCCAATAAGGGCGAATGCGTTTTCTCCTGAATATATTCAGGAGAAAACGCATACGCCCTTTTTGGCCAAGCAAGCAAGCGGGCAATGCAAATCTGCACTACAAAGAAGTATCACTTCCCACCGGTCAAAAGGGACATCCACAAAATGTGTAAAAACCAGAAAGGCAAGACAGGCCCTGGAGAACAGGGAGCCTTGTTATGCTGATGGGCGGGATGTAAGTTGCCAACTGCCTCACTGGAGGAGTGCATTGTGTTCCCTAAAACAAGTAAACAACAGAGCTACAGAGCCAAGGGCACTTCCAGTCTAGGGAATATACCTTGGGAAAACTGAAAATCCATAAGACAGAGCCACCCCCAAATTGAGGGCTGCACTGCTTACAGGAACCTCAACCTAGGTACACCTGAAATATCCCAGGAAATATAAAAATGGTTCCAAACATCGTGGAACTTACGTACGATGGAATATCCCTCAGCCATGAAATCAATGTCATAAGACCAGTAGCAGCAAAATGAGTGGATTCAGGTACGATGATTCTAAGTGAAAGAAGTCACACAGAAAAAGAAACTTATCATAAGATATCACTTAGGAAGATCCTGTAAACATGGCTACACATGAACTGAGTTAGGCAAGAGAACAGAGTCTCACATTTAGAAAACACTCTTATGCCTGCTTAAGGGGGAAGGAGAGGTGGGGTGATGCATCAAACCAGAGTTTGATATAAGCACAGGTACCGTTCCAAAAACCAACTATGGAATAGACAAGACCTACACCTTCCTCAGTGAAAGGGACTCAAAACCCCATATTTCCCGCAGAGGAATAGATCTGACTAGTAAGAATCTTAAAACCTAAGTATTGATATGTCTCCGTAAGGGAATCAAGTGTGTCTAGACTGGCATAAACAGGGCAGCGAGAATCAGCTCAAACCCACTCTAAAAAGGAATTTCAAAAACAGAACAAAGAAACAGGGAAATTCTTTACAATTCCTTCAGGGTCTCTGATGCAACCTGGAATGACCCTATCTACAATGACAGCTGGATGTGGCATAAGGCTGGACACTTGGGACTGAGAGGATTGGTGAGATTGGGTGAGCAAATGCACACCCTTTAAAGCAATAATGCATGGCACCCATTCCATGGGTCCCAGCTCTCCAGGTTGAAGGGAATATTACTACAGCTATAACGTGTACGGGAAACCTAGAGAATGGACACACTGTGAATACGACAGGTTTCTAAAACTCAACGAAGAGCCCCTCTCCTGGTGCTCCGGTTTGACTTTCCAACTGCTTTCCTATCAATCTCCCAACTTGGAGAGACAGCCCCTTTAAGCTCCTGGTTCGCACAGGTTGCCAATTTGGCAGAGGATGAAAGGGAGGAGGGAGAACCAATGAGAGAGTAGCTGTTAGGCATTTGGATGGGCACATGTCACTCTAATTTCCCGGCAGGAAGAAGAATGAACCAAAGTCTCAGCCACCCACCGGGAACCAGTATAGGTCCTGAACCAAAAGTTTGGACTTGCGTTCAGCTCACAAAAAACGAGTTGAAAAATGGAGCTCAGGGGCACAGCAATTCACAAACTGGCAGAGTAATCAAGGCCAACTATCGTCCAAAAATCTGTTGAGGGAAGGCAACGAGGCGGACTTGAAAGCGAGGCAGAATAGCAGGAAAGAGATTTCAAGAGGTACGTTGGAATCGCCTGTAAAGCACAGGAAGAGGGGCACAACTTCGACAATGATGCACTTGGCCAAAAAGGGCGTATGCGTTTTCTCCTGAATATATTCAGGAGAAAACGCATACGCCCTTTTTGGCCAAGCAAGCAAGCGGGCAATGCAAATCTGCACTACAAAGAAGTATCACTTCCCACCGGTCAAAAGGGACATCCACAAAATGTGTAAAAACCAGAAAGGCAAGACAGGCCCTGGAGAACAGGGAGCCTTGTTATGCTGATGGGCGGGATGTAAGTTGCCAACTGCCTCACTGGAGGAGTGCATTGTGTTCCCTAAAACAAGTAAACAACAGAGCTACAGAGCCAAGGGCATGTCCAGTCTAGGGAATATACCTTGGGAAAACTGAAAATCCATAAGACAGAGCCACCCCCAAATTGAGGGCTGCACTGCTTACAGGAACCTCAACCTGGGTACACCTGAAATATCCCAGGAAATATAAAAATGGTTCCAAACATCGTGGAACTTACGTACGATGGAATATCCCTCAGCCATGAAATCAATGTCATAAGACCAGTAGCAGCAAAATGAGTGGATTCAGGTACGATGATTCTAAGTGAAAGAAGTCACACAGAAAAAGAAACTTATCATAAGATATCACTTAGGAAGATCCTGTAAACATGGCTACACATGAACTGAGTTAGGCAAGAGAACAGAGTCTCACATTTAGAAAACACTCTTATGCCTGCTTAAGGGGGAAGGAGAGGTGGGGTGATGCATCAAACCAGAGTTTGATATAAGCACAGGTACCGTTCCAAAAACCAACTATGGAATAGACAAGACCTACACCTTCCTCAGTGAAAGGGACTCAAAACCCCATATTTCCCGCAGAGGAATAGATCTGACTAGTAAGAATCTTAAAACCTAAGTATTGATATGTCTCCGTAAGGGAATCAAGTGTGTCTAGACTGGCATAAACAGGGCAGCGAGAATCAGCTCAAACCCACTCTAAAAAGGAATTTCAAAAACAGAACAAAGAAACAGGGAAATTCTTTACAATTCCTTCAGGGTCTCTGATGCAACCTGGAATGACCCTATCTACAATGACAGCTGGATGTGGCATAAGGCTGGACACTTGGGACTGAGAGGATTGGTGAGATTGGGTGAGCAAATGCACACCCTTTAAAGCAATAATGCATGGCACCCATTCCATGGGTCCCAGCTCTCCAGGTTGAAGGGAATATTACTACAGCTATAACGTGTACGGGAAACCTAGAGAATGGACACACTGTGAATACGACAGGTTTCTAAAACTCAACGAAGAGCCCCTCTCCTGGTGCTCCGGTTTGACTTTCCAACTGCTTTCCTATCAATCTCCCAACTTGGAGAGACAGCCCCTTTAAGCTCCTGGTTCGCACAGGTTGCCAATTTGGCAGAGGATGAAAGGGAGGAGGGAGAACCAATGAGAGAGTAGCTGTTAGGCATTTGGATGGGCAAATGTCACTCTAATTTCCCGGCAGGAAGAAGAATGAACCAAAGTCTCAGCCACCCACCGGGAACCAGTATAGGTCCTGAACCAAAAGTTTGGACTTGCGTTCAGCTCACAAAAAACGAGTTGAAAAATGGAGCTCAGGGGCACAGCAATTCACAAACTGGCAGAGTAATCAAGGCCAACTATCGTCCAAAAATCTGTTGAGGGAAGGCAACGAGGCGGACTTGAAAGCGAGGCAGAATAGCAGGAAAGAGATTTCAAGAGGTACGTTGGAATCGCCTGTAAAGCACAGGAAGAGGGGCACAACTTCGACAATGATGCACTTGGCCAAAAAGGGCGTATGCGTTTTCTCCTGAATATATTCAGGAGAAAACGCATACGCCCTTTTTGGCCAAGCAAGCAAGCGGGCAATGCAAATCTGCACTACAAAGAAGTATCACTTCCCACCGGTCAAAAGGGACATCCACAAAATGTGTAAAAACCAGAAAGGCAAGACAGGCCCTGGAGAACAGGGAGCCTTGTTATGCTGATGGGCGGGATGTAAGTTGCCAACTGCCTCACTGGAGGAGTGCATTGTGTTCCCTAAAACAAGTAAACAACAGAGCTACAGAGCCAAGGGCACGTCCAGTCTAGGGAATATACCTTGGGAAAACTGAAAATCCATAAGACAGAGCCACCCCCAAATTGAGGGCTGCACTGCTTACAGGAACCTCAACCTGGGTACACCTGAAATATCCCAGGAAATATAAAAATGGTTCCAAACATCGTGGAACTTACGTACGATGGAATATCCCTCAGCCATGAAATCAATGTCATAAGACCAGTAGCAGCAAAATGAGTGGATTCAGGTACGATGATTCTAAGTGAAAGAAGTCACACAGAAAAAGAAACTTATCATAAGATATCACTTAGGAAGATCCTGTAAACATGGCTACACATGAACTGAGTTAGGCAAGAGAACAGAGTCTCACATTTAGAAAACACTCTTATGCCTGCTTAAGGGGGAAGGAGAGGTGGGGTGATGCATCAAACCAGAGTTTGATATAAGCACAGGTACCGTTCCAAAAACCAACTATGGAATAGACAAGACCTACACCTTCCTCAGTGAAAGGGACTCAAAACCCCATATTTCCCGCAGAGGAATAGATCTGACTAGTAAGAATCTTAAAACCTATGTATTGATATGTCTCCGTAAGGGAATCAAGTGTGTCTAGACTGGCATAAACAGGGCAGCGAGAATCAGCTCAAACCCACTCTAAAAAGGAATTTCAAAAACAGAACAAAGAAACAGGGAAATTCTTTACAATTCCTTCAGGGTCTCTGATGCAACCTGGAATGACCCTATCTACAATGACAGCTGGATGTGGCATAAGGCTGGACACTTGAGACTGAGAGGATTGGTGAGATTGGGTGAGCAAATGCACACCCTTTAAAGCAATAATGCATGGCACCCATTCCATGGGTCCCAGCTCTCCAGGTTGAAGGGAATATTACTACAGTTATAACGTGTACGGGAAACCTAGAGAATGGACACACTGTGAATACGACAGGTTTCTAAAACTCAACGAAGAGCCCCTCTCCTGGTGCTCCGGTTTGACTTTCCAACTGCTTTCCTATCAATCTCCCAACTTGGAGAGACAGCCCCTTTAAGCTCCTGGTTCGCACAGGTTGCCAATTTGGCAGAGGATGAAAGGGAGGAGGGAGAACCAATGAGAGAGTAGCTGTTAGGCATTTGGATGGGCACATGTCACTCTAATTTCCCGGCAGGAAGAAGAATGAACCAAAGTCTCAGCCACCCACCGGGAACCAGTATAGGTCCTGAACCAAAAGTTTGGACTTGCGTTCAGCTCACAAAAAACGAGTTGAAAAATGGAGCTCAGGGGCACAGCAATTCACAAACTGGCAGAGTAATCAAGGCCAACTATCGTCCAAAAATCTGTTGAGGGAAGGCAACGAGGCGGACTTGAAAGCGAGGCAGAATAGCAGGAAACAGATTTCAAGAGGTACGTTGGAATCGCCTGTAAAGCACAGGAAGAGGGGCACAACTTGGACAATGATGCACTTGGCCAAAAAGGGCGTATGCGTTTTCTCCTGAATATATTCAGGAGAAAACGCATACGCCCTTTTTGGCCAAGCAAGCAAGCGGGCAATGCAAATCTGCACTACAAAGAAGTATCACTTCCCACCGGTCAAAAGGGACATCCACAAAATGTGTAAAAACCAGAAAGGCAAGACAGGCCCTGGAGAACAGGGAGCCTTGTTATGCTGATGGGCGGGATGTAAGTTGCCAACTGCCTCACTGGAGGAGTGCATTGTGTTCCCTAAAACAAGTAAACAACAGAGCTACAGAGCCAAGGGCACGTCCAGTCTAGGGAATATACCTTGGGAAAACTGAAAATCCATAAGACAGAGCCACCCCCAAATTGAGGGCTGCACTGCTTACAGGAACCTCAACCTGGGTACACCTGAAATATCCCAGGAAATATAAAAATGGTTCCAAACATCGTGGAACTTACGTACGATGGAATATCCCTCAGCCATGAAATCAATGTCATAAGACCAGTAGCATCAAAATGAGTGGATTCAGGTACGATGATTCTAAGTGAAAGAAGTCACACAGAAAAAGAAACTTATCATAAGATATCACTTAGGAAGATCCTGTAAACATGGCTACACATGAACTGAGTTAGGCAAGAGAACAGAGTCTCACATTTAGAAAACACTCTTATGCCTGCTTAAGGGGGAAGGAGAGGTGGGGTGATGCATCAAACCAGAGTTTGATATAAGCACAGGTACCGTTCCAAAAACCAACTATGGAATAGACAAGACCTACACCTTCCTCAGTGAAAGGGACTCAAAACCCCATATTTCCCGCAGAGGAATAGATCTGACTAGTAAGAATCTTAAAACCTATGTATTGATATGTCTCCGTAAGGGAATCAAGTGTGTCTAGACTGGCATAAACAGGGCAGCGAGAATCAGCTCAAACCCACTCTAAAAAGGAATTTCAAAAACAGAACAAAGAAACAGGGAAATTCTTTACAATTCCTTCAGGGTCTCTGATGCAACCTGGAATGACCCTATCTACAATGACAGCTGGATGTGGCATAAGGCTGGACACTTGGGACTGAGAGGATTGGTGAGATTGGGTGAGCAAATGCAGACCCTTTAAAGCAATAATGCATGACACCCATTCCATGGGTCCCAGCTCTCCAGGTTGAAGGGAATATTACTACAGCTATAACGTGTACGGGAAACCTAGAGAATGGACACACTGTGAATACGACAGGTTTCTAAAACTCAACGAAGAGCCCCTCTCCTGGTGATCCGGTTTGACTTTCCAACTGCTTTCCTATCAATCTCCCAACTTGGAGAGACAGCCCCTTTAAGCTCCTGGTTCGCACAGGTTGCCAATTTGGCAGAGGATGAAAGGGAGGAGGGAGAACCAATGAGAGAGTAGCTGTTAGGCATTTGGATGGGCACATGTCACTCTAATTTCCCGGCAGGAAGAAGAATGAACCAAAGTCTCAGCCACCCACCGGGAACCAGTATAGGTCCTGAACCAAAAGTTTGGACTTGCGTTCAGCTCACAAAAAACGAGTTGAAAAATGGAGCTCAGGGGCACAGCAATTCACAAACAGGCAGAGTAATCAAGGCCAACTATCGTCCAAAAATCTGTTGAGGGAAGGCAACGAGGCGGACTTGAAAGCGAGGCAGAATAGCAGGAAACAGATTTCAAGAGGTACGTTGGAATCGCCTGTAAAGCACAGGAAGAGGGGCACAACTTCGACAATGATGCACTTGGCCAATAAGGGCGAATGCGTTTTCTCCTGAATATATTCAGGAGAAAACGCATACGCCCTTTTTGGCCAAGCAAGCAAGCGGGCAATGCAAATCTGCACTACAAAGAAGTATCACTTCCCACCGGTCAAAAGGGACATCCACAAAATGTGTAAAAACCAGAAAGGCAAGACAGGCCCTGGAGAACAGGGAGCCTTGTTATGCTGATGGGCGGGATGTAAGTTGCCAACTGCCTCACTGGAGGAGTGCATTGTGTTCCCTAAAACAAGTAAACAACAGAGCTACAGAGCCAAGGGCACTTCCAGTCTAGGGAATATACCTTGGGAAAACTGAAAATCCATAAGACAGAGCCACCCCCAAATTGAGGGCTGCACTGCTTACAGGAACCTCAACCTAGGTACACCTGAAATATCCCAGGAAATATAAAAATGGTTCCAAACATCGTGGAACTTACGTACGATGGAATATCCCTCAGCCATGAAATCAATGTCATAAGACCAGTAGCAGCAAAATGAGTGGATTCAGGTACGATGATTCTAAGTGAAAGAAGTCACACAGAAAAAGAAACTTATCATAAGATATCACTTAGGAAGATCCTGTAAACATGGCTACACATGAACTGAGTTAGGCAAGAGAACAGAGTCTCACATTTAGAAAACACTCTTATGCCTGCTTAAGGGGGAAGGAGAGGTGGGGTGATGCATCAAACCAGAGTTTGATATAAGCACAGGTACCGTTCCAAAAACCAACTATGGAATAGACAAGACCTACACCTTCCTCAGTGAAAGGGACTCAAAACCCCATATTTCCCGCAGAGGAATAGATCTGACTAGTAAGAATCTTAAAACCTAAGTATTGATATGTCTCCGTAAGGGAATCAAGTGTGTCTAGACTGGCATAAACAGGGCAGCGAGAATCAGCTCAAACCCACTCTAAAAAGGAATTTCAAAAACAGAACAAAGAAACAGGGAAATTCTTTACAATTCCTTCAGGGTCTCTGATGCAACCTGGAATGACCCTATCTACAATGACAGCTGGATGTGGCATAAGGCTGGACACTTGGGACTGAGAGGATTGGTGAGATTGGGTGAGCAAATGCAGACCCTTTAAAGCAATAATGCATGGCACCCTTTCCATGGGTCCCAGCTCTCCAGGTTGAAGGGAATATTACTACAGCTATAACGTGTACGGGAAACCTAGAGAATGGACACACTGTGAATACGACAGGTTTCTAAAACTCAACGAAGAGCCCCTCTCCTGGTGCTCCGGTTTGACTTTCCAACTGCTTTCCTATCAATCTCCCAACTTGGAGAGACAGCCCCTTTAAGCTCCTGGTTCGCACAGGTTGCCAATTTGGCAGAGGATGAAAGGGAAGAGGGAGAACCAATGAGAGAGTAGCTGTTAGGCATTTGGATGGGCACATGTCACTCTAATTTCCCGGCAGGAAGAAGAATGAACCAAAGTCTCAGCCACCCACTGGGAACCAGTATAGGTCCTGAACCAAAAGTTTGGACTTGCGTTCAGCTCACAAAAAACGAGTTGAAAAATGGAGCTCAGGGGCACAGCAATTCACAAACTGGCAGAGTACTCAAGGCCAACTATCGTCCAAAAATCTGTTGAGGGAAGGCAACGAGGCGGACTTGAAAGCGAGGCAGAATAGCAGGAAACAGATTTCAAGAGGTACGTTGGAATCGCCTGTAAAGCACAGGAAGAGGGGCACAACTTCGACAATGATGCACTTGGCCAAAAAGGGCGTATGCGTTTTCTCCTGAATATATTCAGGAGAAAACGCATACGCCCTTCTTGGCCAAGCAAGCAAGCGGGCAATGCAAATCTGCACTACAAAGAAGTATCACTTCCCACCGGTCAAAAGGGACATCCACAAAATGTGTAAAAACCAGAAAGGCAAGACAGGCCCTGGAGAACAGGGAGCCTTGTTATGCTGATGGGCGGGATGTAAGTTGCCAACTGCCTCACTGGAGGAGTGCATTGTGTTCCCTAAAACAAGTAAACAACCGAGCTACAGAGCCAAGGGCACGTCCAGTCTAGGGAATATACCTTGGGAAAACTGAAAATCCATAAGACAGAGCCACCCCCAAATTGAGGGCTGCACTGCTTACAGGAACCTCAACCTGGGTACACCTGAAATATCCCAGGAAATATAAAAATGGTTCCAAAGATCGTGGAACTTACGTACGATGGAATATCCCTCAGCCATGAAATCAATGTCATAAGACCAGTAGCAGCAAAATGAGTGGATTCAGGTACGATGATTCTAAGTGAAAGAAGTCACACAGAAAAAGAAACTTATCATAAGATATCACTTAGGAAGATCCTGTAAACATGGCTACACATGAACTGAGTTAGGCAAGAGAACAGAGTCTCACATTTAGAAAACACTCTTATGCCTGCTTAAGGGGGAAGGAGAGGTGGGGTGATGCATCAAACCAGAGTTTGATATAAGCACAGGTACCGTTCCAAAAACCAACTATGGAATAGACAAGACCTACACCTTCCTCAGTGAAAGGGACTCAAAACCCCATATTTCCCGCAGAGGAATAGATCTGACTAGTAAGAATCTTAAAACCTATGTATTGATATGTCTCCGTAAGGGAATCAAGTGTGTCTAGACTGGCATAAACAGGGCAGCGAGAATCAGCTCAAACCCACTCTAAAAAGGAATTTCAAAAACAGAACAAAGAAACAGGGAAATTCTTTACAATTCCTTCAGGGTCTCTGATGCAACCTGGAATGACCCTATCTACAATGACAGCTGGATGTGGCATAAGGCTGGACACTTGGGACTGAGAGGATTGGTGAGATTGGGTGAGCAAATGCAGACCCTTTAAAGCAATAATGCATGGCACCCATTCCATGGGTCCCAGCTCTCCAGGTTGAAGGGAATATTACTACAGCTATAACGTGTACGGGAAACCTAGAGAATGGACACACTGTGAATACGACAGGTTTCTAAAACTCAACGAAGAGCCCCTCTCCTGGTGCTCCGGTTTGACTTTCCAACTGCTTTCCTATCAATCTCCCAACTTGGAGAGACAGCCCCTTTAAGCTCCTGGTTCGCACAGGTTGCCAATTTGGCAGAGGATGAAAGGGAAGAGGGAGAACCAATGAGAGAGTAGCTGTTAGGCATTTGGATGGGCACATGTCACTCTAATTTCCCGGCAGGAAGAAGAATTAACCAAAGTCTCAGCCACCCACCGGGAACCAGTAGAGGTCCTGAACCAAAAGTTTGGACTTGCGTTCAGCTCACAAAAAACGAGTTGAAAAATGGAGCTCAGGGGCACAGCAATTCACAAATTGGCAGAGTAATCAAGGCCAACTATCATCCAAAAATCTGTTGAGGGAAAGCAACGAGGCGGACTTGAAAGCGAGGCAGAATAGCAGGAAAGAGATTTCAAGAGGTACGTTGGAATCGCCTGTAAAGCACAGGAAGAGGGGCACAACTTCGACAATGATGCACTTGGCCAAAAAGGGCGTATGCGTTTTCTCCTGAATATATTCAGGAGAAAACGCATACGCCCTTTTTGGCCAAGCAAGCAAGCGGGCAATGCAAATCTGCACTACAAAGAAGTATCACTTCCCACCGGTCAAAAGGGACATCCACAAAATGTGTAAAAACCAGAAAGGCAAGACAGGCCCTGGAGAACAGGGAGCCTTGTTATGCTGATGGGCGGGATGTAAGTTGCCAACTGCCTCACTGGAGGAGTGCATTGTGTTCCCTAAAACAAGTAAACAACAGAGCTACAGAGCCAAGGGCACGTCCAGTCTAGGGAATATACCTTGGGAAAACTGAAAATCCATAAGACAGAGCCACCCCCAAATTGAGGGCTGCACTGCTTACAGGAACCTCAACCTGGGTACACCTGAAATATCCCAGGAAATATAAAAATGGTTCCAAACATCGTGGAACTTACGTACGATGGAATATCCCTCAGCCATGAAATCAATGTCATAAGACCAGTAGCAGCAAAATGAGTGGATTCAGGTACGATGATTCTAAGTGAAAGAAGTCACACAGAAAAAGAAACTTATCATAAGATATCACTTAGGAAGATCCTGTAAACATGGCTACACATGAACTGAGTTAGGCAAGAGAACAGAGTCTCACATTTAGAAAACACTCTTATGCCTGCTTAATGGGGAAGGAGAGGTGGGGTGATGCATCAAACCAGAGTTTGATATAAGCACAGGTACAGTTCCAAAAACCAACTATGGAATAGACAAGACCTACACCTTCCTCAGTGAAAGGGACTCAAAACCCCATATTTCCCGCAGAGGAATAGATCTGACTAGTAAGAATCTTAAAACCTATGTATTGATATGTCTCCATAAGGGAATCAAGTGTGTCTAGACTGGCATAAACAGGGCAGCGAGAATCAGCTCAAACCCACTCTAAAAAGGAATTTCAAAAACAGAACAAAGAAACAGGGAAATTCTTTACAATTCCTTCAGGGTCTCTGATGCAACCTGGAATGACCCTATCTACAATGACAGCTGGATGTGGCATAAGGCTGGACACTTGGGACTGAGAGGATTGGTGAGATTGGGTGAGCAAATGCAGACACTTTAAAGCAATAATGCATGGCACCCATTCCATGGATCCCAGCTCTCCAGGTTGAAGGGAATATTACTACAGCTATAACGTGTACGGGAAACCTAGAGAATGGACACACTGTGAATACGACAGGTTTCTAAAACACAACGAAGAGCCCCTCTCCTGGTGCTCCGGTTTGACTTTCCAACTGCTTTCCTATCAATCTCCCAACTTGGAGAGACAGCCCGTTTAAGCTCCTGGTTCGCACAGGTTGCCAATTTTGCAGAGGATGAAATGGAAGAGGGAGAACCAATGAGTGAGTAGCTGTTAGGCATTTGGATGGGCACATGTCACTCTAATTTCCCGGCAGGAAGAAGAATGAACAAAAGTCTCAGCCACCCACCGGGAACAAGTATAGGTCCTGAACGAAAAGTTTGGACTTGCGTTCAGCTCACAAAAAACGAGTTGAAAAATGGAGCTCAGGGGCACAGCAATTCACAAATTGGCAGAGTAATCAAGGCCAACTATCGTCCAAAAATCTGTTGAGGGAAGGCAACGAGGCGGACTTGAAAGCGAGGCAGAATAGCAGGAAACAGATTTCAAGAGGTACGTTGGAATCGCCTGTAAAGCACAGGAAGAGGGGCAAAACTTCGACAATGATGCACTTGGCCAAAAAGGGCATATGCGTTTTCTCCTGAATATATTCAGGAGAAAACGCATACGCCCTTCTTGGCCAAGCAAGCAAGCGGGCAATGCAAATCTGCACTACAAAGAAGTATCACTTCCCACCGGTCAAAAGGGACATCCACACAATGTGTAAAAACCAGAAAGGCAAGCAGGCCCTGGAGAACAGGGAGCCTTGTTATGCTGATGGGCGGGATGTAAGTTGCCAACTGCCTCACTGGAGGAGTGCATTGTGTTCCCTAAAACAAGTAAACAACAGAGCTACAGAGCCAAGGGCACTTCCAGTCTAGGGAATATACCTTGGGAAAACTGAAAATCCATAAGACAGAGCCACCCCCAAATTGAGGGCTGCACTGCTTACAGGAACCTCAACCTGGGTACACCTGAAATATCCCAGGAAATATAAAAATGGTTCCAAACATCGTGGAACTTACGTACGATGGAATATCCCTCAGCCATGAAATCAATGTCATAAGACCAGTAGCAGCAAAATGAGTGGATTCAGGTACGATGATTCTAAGTGAAAGAAGTCACACAGAAAAAGAAACTTATCATAAGATATCACTTAGGAAGATCCTGTAAACATGGCTACACATGAACTGAGTTAGGCAAGAGAACAGAGTCTCACATTTAGAAAACACTCTTATGCCTGCTTAAGGGGGAAGGAGAGGTGGGGTGATGCATCAAACCAGAGTTTGATATAAGCACAGGTACCGTTCCAAAAACCAACTATGGAATAGACAAGACCTACACCTTCCTCAGTGAAAGGGACTCAAAACCCCATATTTCCCGCAGAGGAATAGATCTGACTAGTAAGAATCTTAAAACCTATGTATTGATATGTCTCCGTAAGGGAATCAAGTGTGTCTAGACTGGCATAAACAGGGCAGCGAGAATCAGCTCAAACCCACTCTAAAAAGGAATTTCAAAAACAGAACAAAGAAACAGGGAAATTCTTTACAATTCCTTCAGGGTCTCTGATGCAACCTGGAATGACCCTATCTACAATGACAGCTGGATGTGGCATAAGGCTGGACACTTGGGACTGAGAGGATTGGTGAGATTGGGTGAGCAAATGCAGACCCTTTAAAGCAATAATGCATGGCACCCATTCCATGGGTCCCAGCTCTCCAGGTTGAAGGGAATATTACTACAGCTATAACGTGTACGGGAAACCTAGAGAATGGACACACTGTGAATACGACAGGTTTCTAAAACTCAACGAAGAGCCCCTCTCCTGGTGCTCCGGTTTGACTTTCCAACTGCTTTCCTATCAATCTCCCAACTTGGAGAGACAGCCCCTTTAAGCTCCTGGTTCGCACAGGTTGCCAATTTGGCAGAGGATGAAAGGGAAGAGGGAGAACCAATGAGTGAGTAGCTGTTAGGCATTTGGATGGGCACATGTCACTCTAATTTCCCGGCAGGAAGAAGAATGAACCAAAGTCTCAGCCACCCACCGGGAACCAGTATAGGTCCTGAAAAGGAATCCCTCAGAATGGGCGAAAATCGTTGCAGACGAATCAATGGACAGAGGTTTAATCTCCAATATATATAAACAGCTCATGCAGCTTAATATTAAAAAAACAAACAACCCCCCAAAAAATGGGCAGAAGATCTAAAGAGACGTTTCTTCAAAGGAGACACAGAGATGGCAAAGACGCACGTGAAAAGCTGCTCAACAGCACTAATTATTAGAGAAATGCAAATCAAAACTACAATGAGGTATCACCTCACACCTGTTAGAATCGGCATCATCAGAAAATCTACAAACAACCAATTCTGGGGAGGGTGTGGACAAAAGGAGCCCTCTTCCACTATTGGTGGGAATGTAAATTGATACAGTCTATATGGAGAACAGTATGGAGTTTCCTTAAAAAAACTGGAAATAGAATTACCATCTGATCCAGCAATCCCACTTCTGGGCATATACCCAGAGAAAACCGTATTTCAAAAAGGCACATTCACCACAATATTCGCTGCAGCACTATTTACAATAGCAAAGTAATGGAAGCAACCTAAATGCCCACAGACAGATGAATGGATAAAGATGTGGTACATATATGAAATGGAATATTACTCGGCCATAAAAAGGAATGAAACTGGGTCATTTGTAGAGACATCGATGGATCGAGAGACTGTCATACAGAATGAAGTAAGTCAGAGAGAGGAAAACAAATATTGTATATTAATGCATATATGTGGAACCTAAAAAAATGGTATGGAAGAACTGGTTTGCAGGGAAGAAATAGAGACACAGCGGTAGAGAACAAACGTATGGACACCAATTGTGGGAAGCCATGGGGTGCTGTTGGTGGGATGAGTTTGGAGATTGTGATTGACCTGTATACATGTATATGCATAAAATACATAACTAATAATAACCTGCTGTATAAAAACATAAATAAAATGAAATTTCAAAATTTTAAAAAATAAAATTTAAAAATAAAACAGAAAAAATTCTTCCCGTCACACAGATGTATTTAAAGGAATGAATTATTTCCATGCTTATATTTAAAAATACATAAAAGAGGAATAAAATCTAACTTGAAAGATAAAAGAAAAAAAAAAGAGAACCCACGAGTTATACAGAGGAAAACCCTATCAGGGCCCTTGCTCCAGTGGTAAACAATTCTGAAATTGGTCAGAGGTGGGGAACCATCTCCCTTACAGCCAGCAACCCACCCCCCACGCAAGGAGCGTCCTCATTGCAAAGCTGGGGGACAGTGCCGAGGCATCTTTGAGTAAACGTGAGCTGAGCCCCAGGCCAGCTGCTGCTGAACTGTTCCCACCCTTTCCAGGTAAATCACCTGAATATGTAAAAGGGCTTGAAAGCCTAGAGGAAGGACCGTGGAGCCACACCAGCGACAGCACGCATGCCAACTTGGTGCCTGCAGGCCAGCCAGGGTGGTCCTGGACCCTGGCGCTCTTCCAGAAGCTTTCCATTGCCCTTCCTGAGATACCCCTCCTGTCCCGGCCCCCACTGCTTTTTTCCTTCCTCACCTCTGTCCAGAGAGAAATTCCAGCGGAAGGTATGGGTGACACATCCTCTTCTTTACAGGCGGCAGCCTGGCAACTCCTGCAGAAAGTCCAGAAGAACCGCACTCACACCGGGCCACCCACGAAGCTGTGGCCCCTCCCTCCCTCCCACCAGCACAGCCCCGAGACTGCTGACGGGGCAGAGAATATGGAGTCAGGCACAGCTTCAGGGGCTATTGCTGCCTGGAGCTCTGTTTATATTGACCACAACGGGGCACACCTGGGGAGGGCAGGCCGGCAGGGTAAGGCTGCCCAGGTCAGCTAATCCACAACCCTCAGGGAATCACATTGTTGAAAATGGACCCCACTAAGGCAGAAGAGAAGCGAAGGGAAAAAAGGACACAATGTCATTTGCAGCACCGTAGATGTGTCTAGAAGTATTCACGTGACTTGTAGTAAGTCAGAAAGTGAAAGACACATATCATATCATATCACTTATAGGTGTTACCTAAAAATGGATACCAGGGCAGATATTTCCACGGAGAAGGGCAATCACAGATTCATTAAACAAACTTATGGTTCACCAATGAAAAGGTGTGAGGATTGGTTTCATTACGATATCGGGGTTAACAGACATATACAAACACAGGTGACATATATAATCACCAAAGACCTACAGAATACCAAGACAGGACTACTCAACATTCTGTCATAACGTACCTGGGAAAAGGATCCCAGGAAGAACAGACATCTGTATATGTGTAAAAGAACCACATCTTCCACACCTACAACAAGCCAAACATTGTAATCAAACTTGCTGTAATAAAAAATAAAAAATTAAATTAAAAACACGAACAAGAAGTAGTGAGACAAACGTGATTGGCTTTCTCCTGGCACATTCCATTCTAAACTCCAATCTAGAACACCACTTCCACTGAGGCTCTCTTGCCCTAGTAACCAAATTTGGTAAGGGTGAACTGCTGCCACCTTGTGGCCGTTTCACACAACAGCAGCTTTAATCCCAACGCTAATGCTCAGTTGATATTCAAAATCATTGCAGGCATGTAAATGACACCTGCCCTGAAAACAAATCCTGGGGTCACATATCGACCAAAAAATTCAAAGGACGTCCATATTTCAAAACGACCGTTTCAAAAGGCATATTTTACGCACATTAGTGTTCTGCTTCTTTTCCTTTCTTTCCTTTTTTGTTAAAAAACACGGGAATGGAAAAGGAATCCCTCAGAACGGGCGAAAATCGTTGCAGACGAATCAATGGACAGAGGTTTAATCTCCAATATATATAAACAGCTCATGCAGCTTAATATTAAAAAAACAAACAACACCCCAAAAAATGGGCAGAAGATCTAAAGAGACGTTTCTTCAAAGGAGACACAGAGATGGCCAAGACACACATGAAAAGCTGCTCAACAGCACTAATTATTAGAGAAATGCAAATCAAAACTACAATGAGGTATCACCTCACACCTGTTAGAATCGGCATCATCAGAAAATCTACAAACAACCAATTCTGGGGAGGGTGTGGACAAAAGGAGCCCTCTTCCACTATTGGTGGGAATGTAAATTGATACAGTCACTATGGAGAACAGTATGGAGTTTCCTTAAAAAAACTAGAAATAGAATTACCATCTGATCCAGCAATCCCACTTCTGGGCATATACCCAGAGAAAACCGTATTTCAAAAAGGCACATTCACCACAATGTTCGTTGCAGCACTATTTACAATAGCCAGGTAATGGAAGCAACCTAAATGCCCACAGACAGATGAATGGATAAAGATGTGGTACATATATAAAATGGAATATGACTCGGCCATAAAAAGGAATGAAACTGGGTCATTTGTAGAGACATCGATGGATCGAGAGACTGTCATACAGAATGAAGTAAGTCAGAAAGAGGAAAACAAATATTGTCTATTAACGCATATATGTGGAGCCTAAAAATGGTACAGATGAACTGGTTTGCAGGGAAGAAATAGAGACACAGAGGTACAGAACAAACGTATGGACACCAAGTGTGGGAAGCCATGGGGTGGTGGTGGTGGGATGAGTTGGGAGTTTGGGATTGACCTGTATACATGTATATGCATAAAATACATAACTAATAATAACGTGCTGTATAAAAAAATAAATAAAATTAAATTTCAAAATTTTAAAAAATAAAATTTAAAAATAAAACAGAAAAAAGTTCTTCCCGTCACACCGATGTATTTATAGGAATGAATTATTTCCATGCTTATATCTATAAATACATAAATGAGGAATAAAATCTAACTTGAACGATAAAAGAAGAAAAAAGTGAACCCACGAGTTATACAGAGGAAAACCCTATCACGGCACTTGCTCAAGCGGTAAACAATTCTGAAATTGGTCAGAGGTGGGGAACCCTCTCCCATACAGCCAGCAACCCACCCCCCACGCAAGGAGCGTCCTCATTGCAAAGCTGGGGGACCGTGCCGAGGCATCTGTGAGTAAACGTGAGTTGAGCACCAGGCCAGCTGCTGCTGAACTGTCCCCACCCTTTCCAGGTAAAACACCTGAATATGTACAAGGGCTTGAAACCCTAGAGGAAGGACTGTGGAGCCACACCAGCGACAGCACGCAGGCCAACTTGGTGCCTGCAGGCCAGCCAGGGTGGTCCTGGACCCTGGCGCTCTTCCAGAAGCTTTCCATTGCCCTTCCTGAGATACCCCTCCTGTCCCGGCCCCCACTGCTTTTTTCCTTCCTCACCTCTGTCCGGAGAGAAATTCCAGTGGAAGGTATGTGTGACACATCCTCTTCTTTACAGGCGGCAGCCTGGCAACTCCTGCAGAAAGGCCAGCAGAACCCCACTCACACTGGGCCACCCACAAAGCTGTGGCTCCGCACTCCCTCCCACCAGCACAGCCCCGAGACTGCTGACGGGGCAGAGAATATGGAGTCAGGCACAGCTTCAGGGGCTATTGCTGCCTGGAGCTCTGTTTATATTGACCTCAACGAGGCACACCTGGGGAGGGCGGGCCGGCAGGGTAAGGCTGCCCAGGTCAGCTAATCCACAACCCTCAGGGAATCACATTGTTGAAAATGGACCCCACTAAGGCAGAAGAGAAGCCAAGGAAAAAAAGGACACAATGTCATTTGCAGCACCGTAGATGTGTCTAGAAGTATTCACGTGAATTGTAGTAAGTCAGAAATTGAAAGACACATATCATATCATATCACTTATAGGTGTTACCTAAAAATGGATACCAGGGCAGATATTTCCACGGAGAAGGGCAATCACAGATTCATTAAACAAACTTATGGTTCACCAATGAAAAGGTGTGAGGATTGGTTTCATTACGATATCGGGGTTAACAGACATATACAAACACAGGTGACATATATAATCACCAAAGACCTACAGAATACCAAGAGAGGACTACTCAACATTCTGTCATAACGTACATGGGAAAAGGATCCCAGGAAAAACAGTCATCTGTATATGTGTAAAAGAACCACATCTTCCACACCTACAAGAAGCCAAACATTGTAATCAAACTTGCTGTAATAAAAAATAAAAATTAAATTAGAAACACGAACAAGAAGTAGTGAGACAAACGTGAGGGGCTTTCTCCTGGCACATTCCATTCTAAACTCCAATCTAGAACACCACTTCCACTGAGGCTCTCTTGCCCTAGTAAAAAGATTTGTTAAGGGTGAAATGCTGCCACCTTGTGGCCGTTTCACACAACAGCAGCTTTAATCCCAGCGCTAATGGTCAGTTGATATTCAAAATCATTGCAGGCCTGTAAATGACACCTGCCCTGAAAACAAATCCTGGGGTCACATATCGACCGAAAAATTCAAAGGACGTCCATATTTCAAAACGACCGTTTCAAAAGGCATATTTTACGCACATTAGTGTTCTGCTTCTTTTCCTTTCTTTCCT
The DNA here is from genome assembly GCF_964341445.2 of Mesoplodon mirus. NCBI lineage: Eukaryota > Metazoa > Chordata > Mammalia > Artiodactyla > Ziphiidae > Mesoplodon > Mesoplodon mirus. Next base: position 23,603 of record NW_028294904.1, on the reverse strand, counting down.
TTTTTGTTAAAAAACACGGGAATGGAAAAAGGCATCCCTCAGAATGGGCGAAAATCGTTGCAGACGAATCAATGGACAGAGGTGTAATCTCCAATATATATAAACAGCTCATGCAGCTTAATATTAAAAAAACAAACAACCCCCCAAAAAATGGGCAGAAGATCTAAAGAGACGTTTCTTCAAATAAGACACAGAGATGGCCAAGACGCACGTGAAAAGCTGCTCAACAGCACTAATTATTAGAGAAATGCAAATCAAAACTACAATGAGGTATCACCTCACACCTGTTAGAATCGGCATCATCAGGAAATCTACAAACAACCAATTCTGGGGAGGGTGTGGACAAAAGGAGCCCTCTTCCACTATTGGTGGGAATGTAAATTGATACAGTCCCTATGGAGAACAGTATGGACTTTCCTTAAAAAAATTAGAAATAGAATTACCATCTGATCCAGCAATCCCACTTCTGGGCATATACCCAGAGAAAACCGTATTTCAAAAAGGCACATTCACCACAATGTTTGTTGCAGCACTATTTACAATAGCCAGGTAATGGAAGCAACCTAAATGCCCACAGACAGAAGAATGGATAAAGATGTGGTACATATATAAAATGGAATATTACTCGGCCATAAAAAGGAATGAAACTGGGTCATTTGTAGAGACATTGTTGTATCGACAGACTGTCATACAGAATGAAGTAAGTCAGAAAGAGGAAAACAAATATTGTATATTAATGCATATATGTGGAGCCTAAAAATGGTACAGATGAACTGGTTTGCAGGGAAGTAATAGAGACATAGAGGTAGAGAACAAACGTATGGACACCAAGTGTGGGAAGTCATGGGGTGGTGGTGGTGGGATGAGTTGGGAGTTTGGGATTGACCTGTATACATGTATATGCATAAAATACATAACTAATAATAACGTGCTGTATAAAAAAATAAATAAAATTAAATTTCAAAATTTTAAAAAATAAAATTTAAAAATAAAACAGAAAAAAGTTCTTCCCGTCACACAGATGTATTTATAGGAATGAATTATTTCCATGCTTATATCTATAAATACATAAAAGAGGAATAAAATCTAACTTGAACGATAAAAGAAGAAAAAAGTGAACCCACGAGTTATACAGAGGAATACCCTATCACGGCACTTGCTCCAGCGGTAAACAATTCTGAAATTGGTCAGAGGTGGGGAATCCTCTCCCATACAGCCAGCAACCCACCCCCCACGCAAGGAGCGTCCTCATTGCAAAGCTGGGGGACCGTGCCGAGGCATCTGTGAGTAAACGTGAGTTGAGCCCCAGGCCAGCTGCTGCTGAACTGTCCCCACCCTTTCCAGGTAAAACACCTGAATATGTACAAGGGCTTGAAAGCCTAGAGGAAGGACTGTGGAGCCACACCAGCGACAGCACGCAGGCCAACTTGGTGCCTGCAGGCCAGCCAGGGTGGTCCTGGACCCTGGCGCTCTTCCAGAAGCTTTCCATTGCCCTTCCTGAGATACCCCTCCTGTCCCGGCCCCCACTGCTTTTTTCCTTCCTCACCTCTGTCCGGAGAGAAATTCCAGCGGAAGGTATGTGTGACACAACCTCTTCTTTACAGGCGGCAGCCTGGCAACTCCTGCAGAAAGGCCAGCAGAACCCCACTCACACTGGGCCACCCACAAAGCTGTGGCTCCTCTCTCCCTCCCACCAGCACAGCCCCGAGACTGCTGACGGGGCAGAGAATATGGAGTCAGGCACAGCTTCAGGGGCTATTGCTGCCTGGAGCTCTGTTTATATTGACCTCAAAGAGGCACACCTGGGGAGGGCGGGCTGGCAGGGTAAGGCTGCCCAGGTCAGCTAATCCACAACCCTCAGGGAATCACATTGTTGAAAATGGACCCCGCTAAGGCAGAAGAGATGCCAAGGAAAAAAAGGACACAATGCAATTTGCAGCACCGTAGATGAGTCTAGAAGTAATCACGTGACTTGTAGTAAGTCAGAAAGTGAAAGACACATATCATATCATATCACTTATAGGTGTTACCTAAAAATGGATACCAGGGCAGATATTTCCACGGAGAAGGGCAATCACAGATTCATTAAACAAACTTATGGTTCACCAATGGAAAGGTGTGAGGATTGGTTTCATTACGATATCGGGGTTAACAGACATATACAAACACAGGTGACATATATAATCACCAAAGACCTACAGAATACCAAGAGAGGACTACTCAACATTCTGTCATAACGTACATGGGAAAAGGCTCCCAGGAAGAACAGTCATCTGTATATGTGTAAAAGAACCACATCTTCCACACCTACAACAAGCCAAACATTGTAATCAAACTTGCTGTAATAAAAAATAAAAAATTAAATTAAAAACACGAACAAGAAGTAGTGAGACAAACGTGAGGGGCTTTCTCCTGGCACATTCCATTCTAAACTCCAATCTAGAACACCACTTCCACTGAGGCTCTCTTGCCCTAGTAACCAGATTTGGTAAGGGTGAACTGCTGCCACCTTGTGGCCGTTTCACACAACAGCAGTTTTAATCCCAGCGCTAATGGTCAGTTGATATTCAAAATCATTGCAGGCCTGTAAATGACACCTGCCCTGAAAACAAATCCTGGGGTCACATATCGACCAAAAAATTCAAAGGACGTCCATATTTCAAAACGACCGTTTCAAAAGGCATATTTTACGCACATTAGTGTTCTGCTTCTTTTCCTTTCTTTCCTTTTTTGTTAAAAAACACGGGAATGGAAAAAGGCATCCCTCAGAATGGGCGAAAATCGTTGCAGACGAATCAATGGACAGAGGTGTAATCTCCAATATATATAAACAGCTCATGCAGCTTAATATTAAAAAAACAAACAACCCCCCAAAAAATGGGCAGAAGATCTAAAGAGACGTTTCTTCAAATAAGACACAGAGATGGCCAAGACGCACGTGAAAAGCTGCTCAACAGCACTAATTATTAGAGAAATGCAAATCAAAACTACAATGAGGTATCACCTCACACCTGTTAGAATCGGCATCATCAGGAAATCTACAAACAACCAATTCTGGGGAGGGTGTGGACAAAAGGAGCCCTCTTCCACTATTGGTGGGAATGTAAATTGATACAGTCCCTATGGAGAACAGTATGGACTTTCCTTAAAAAAATTAGAAATAGAATTACCATCTGATCCAGCAATCCCACTTCTGGGCATATACCCAGAGAAAACCGTATTTCAAAAAGGCACATTCACCACAATGTTTGTTGCAGCACTATTTACAATAGCCAGGTAATGGAAGCAACCTAAATGCCCACAGACAGAAGAATGGATAAAGATGTGGTACATATATAAAATGGAATATTACTCGGCCATAAAAAGGAATGAAACTGGGTCATTTGTAGAGACATTGTTGTATCGACAGACTGTCATACAGAATGAAGTAAGTCAGAAAGAGGAAAACAAATATTGTATATTAATGCATATATGTGGAGCCTAAAAATGGTACAGATGAACTGGTTTGCAGGGAAGTAATAGAGACATAGAGGTAGAGAACAAACGTATGGACACCAAGTGTGGGAAGTCATGGGGTGGTGGTGGTGGGATGAGTTGGGAGTTTGGGATTGACCTGTATACATGTATATGCATAAAATACATAACTAATAATAACGTGCTGTATAAAAAAATAAATAAAATTAAATTTCAAAATTTTAAAAAATAAAATTTAAAAATAAAACAGAAAAAAGTTCTTCCCGTCACACAGATGTATTTATAGGAATGAATTATTTCCATGCTTATATCTATAAATACATAAAAGAGGAATAAAATCTAACTTGAACGATAAAAGAAGAAAAAAGTGAACCCACGAGTTATACAGAGGAATACCCTATCACGGCACTTGCTCCAGCGGTAAACAATTCTGAAATTGGTCAGAGGTGGGGAATCCTCTCCCATACAGCCAGCAACCCACCCCCCACGCAAGGAGCGTCCTCATTGCAAAGCTGGGGGACCGTGCCGAGGCATCTGTGAGTAAACGTGAGTTGAGCCCCAGGCCAGCTGCTGCTGAACTGTCCCCACCCTTTCCAGGTAAAACACCTGAATATGTACAAGGGCTTGAAAGCCTAGAGGAAGGACTGTGGAGCCACACCAGCGACAGCACGCAGGCCAACTTGGTGCCTGCAGGCCAGCCAGGGTGGTCCTGGACCCTGGCGCTCTTCCAGAAGCTTTCCATTGCCCTTCCTGAGATACCCCTCCTGTCCCGGCCCCCACTGCTTTTTTCCTTCCTCACCTCTGTCCGGAGAGAAATTCCAGCGGAAGGTATGTGTGACACAACCTCTTCTTTACAGGCGGCAGCCTGGCAACTCCTGCAGAAAGGCCAGCAGAACCCCACTCACACTGGGCCACCCACAAAGCTGTGGCTCCTCTCTCCCCCCCACCAGCACAGCCCCGAGACTGCTGACGGGGCAGAGAATATGGAGTCAGGCACAGCTTCAGGGGCTATTGCTGCCTGGAGCTCTGTTTATATTGACCTCAAAGAGGCACACCTGGGGAGGGCGGGCTGGCAGGGTAAGGCTGCCCAGGTCAGCTAATCCACAACCCTCAGGGAATCACATTGTTGAAAATGGACCCCGCTAAGGCAGAAGAGATGCCAAGGAAAAAAAGGACACAATGCAATTTGCAGCACCGTAGATGAGTCTAGAAGTAATCACGTGACTTGTAGTAAGTCAGAAAGTGAAAGACACATATCATATCATATCACTTATAGGTGTTACCTAAAAATGGATACCAGGGCAGATATTTCCACGGAGAAGGGCGATCACAGATTAATTAAACAAACTTATGGTTCACCAATGGAAAGGTGTGAGGATTGGTTTCATTACGATATCGGGGTTAACAGACATATACAAACACAGGTGACATATATAATCACCAAAGACCTACAGAATACCAAGAGAGGACTACTCAACATTCTGTCATAACGTACATGGGAAAAGGCTCCCAGGAAGAACAGTCATCTGTATATGTGTAAAAGAACCACATCTTCCACACCTACAACAAGCCAAACATTGTAATCAAACTTGCTGTAATAAAAAATAAAAAATTAAATTAAAAACACGAACAAGAAGTAGTGAGACAAACGTGAGGGGCTTTCTCCTGGCACATTCCATTCTAAACTCCAATCTAGAACACCACTTCCACTGAGGCTCTCTTGCCCTAGTAACCAGATTTGGTAAGGGTGAACTGCTGCCACCTTGTGGCCGTTTCACACAACAGCAGTTTTAATCCCAGCGCTAATGGTCAGTTGATATTCAAAATCATTGCAGGCCTGTAAATGACACCTGCCCTGAAAACAAATCCTGGGGTCACATATCGACCAAAAAATTCAAAGGACGTCCATATTTCAAAACGACCGTTTCAAAAGGCATATTTTACGCACATTAGTGTTCTGCTTCTTTTCCTTTCTTTCCTTTTTTGTTAAAAAACACGGGAATGGAAAAAGGCATCCCTCAGAATGGGCGAAAATCGTTGCAGACGAATCAATGGACAGAGGTGTAATCTCCAATATATATAAACAGCTCATGCAGCTTAATATTAAAAAAACAAACAACCCCCCAAAAAATGGGCAGAAGATCTAAAGAGACGTTTCTTCAAATAAGACACAGAGATGGCCAAGACGCACGTGAAAAGCTGCTCAACAGCACTAATTATTAGAGAAATGCAAATCAAAACTACAATGAGGTATCACCTCACACCTGTTAGAATCGGCATCATCAGGAAATCTACAAACAACCAATTCTGGGGAGGGTGTGGACAAAAGGAGCCCTCTTCCACTATTGGTGGGAATGTAAATTGATACAGTCCCTATGGAGAACAGTATGGACTTTCCTTAAAAAAATTAGAAATAGAATTACCATCTGATCCAGCAATCCCACTTCTGGGCATATACCCAGAGAAAACCGTATTTCAAAAAGGCACATTCACCACAATGTTTGTTGCAGCACTATTTACAATAGCCAGGTAATGGAAGCAACCTAAATGCCCACAGACAGAAGAATGGATAAAGATGTGGTACATATATAAAATGGAATATTACTCGGCCATAAAAAGGAATGAAACTGGGTCATTTGTAGAGACATTGTTGTATCGACAGACTGTCATACAGAATGAAGTAAGTCAGAAAGAGGAAAACAAATATTGTATATTAATGCATATATGTGGAGCCTAAAAATGGTACAGATGAACTGGTTTGCAGGGAAGTAATAGAGACATAGAGGTAGAGAACAAACGTATGGACACCAAGTGTGGGAAGTCATGGGGTGGTGGTGGTGGGATGAGTTGGGAGTTTGGGATTGACCTGTATACATGTATATGCATAAAATACATAACTAATAATAACGTGCTGTATAAAAAAATAAATAAAATTAAATTTCAAAATTTTAAAAAATAAAATTTAAAAATAAAACAGAAAAAATTTCTTCCCGTCACACAGATGTATTTATAGGAATGAATTATTTCCATGCTTATATCTATAAATACATAAAAGAGGAATAAAATCTAACTTGAACGATAAAAGAAGAAAAAAGTGAACCCACGAGTTATACAGAGGAATACCCTATCACGGCACTTGCTCCAGCGGTAAACAATTCTGAAATTGGTCAGAGGTGGGGAATCCTCTCCCATACAGCCAGCAACCCACCCCCCACGCAAGGAGCGTCCTCATTGCAAAGCTGGGGGACCGTGCCGAGGCATCTGTGAGTAAACGTGAGTTGAGCCCCAGGCCAGCTGCTGCTGAACTGTCCCCACCCTTTCCAGGTAAAACACCTGAATATGTACAAGGGCTTGAAAGCCTAGAGGAAGGACTGTGGAGCCACACCAGCGACAGCACGCAGGCCAACTTGGTGCCTGCAGGCCAGCCAGGGTGGTCCTGGACCCTGGCGCTCTTCCAGAAGCTTTCCATTGCCCTTCCTGAGATACCCCTCCTGTCCCGGCCCCCACTGCTTTTTTCCTTCCTCACCTCTGTCCGGAGAGAAATTCCAGCGGAAGGTATGTGTGACACAACCTCTTCTTTACAGGCGGCAGCCTGGCAACTCCTGCAGAAAGGCCAGCAGAACCCCACTCACACTGGGCCACCCACAAAGCTGTGGCTCCTCTCTCCCTCCCACCAGCACAGCCCCGAGACTGCTGACGGGGCAGAGAATATGGAGTCAGGCACAGCTTCAGGGGCTCTTGCTGCCTGGAGCTCTGTTTATATTGACCTCAAAGAGGCACACCTGGGGAGGGCGGGCTGGCAGGGTAAGGCTGCCCAGGTCAGCTAATCCACAACCCTCAGGGAATCACATTGTTGAAAATGGACCCCGCTAAGGCAGAAGAGATGCCAAGGAAAAAAAGGACACAATGCAATTTGCAGCACCGTAGATGAGACTAGAAGTAATCACGTGACTTGTAGTAAGTCAGAAAGTGAAAGACACATATCATATCATATCACTTATAGGTGTTACCTAAAAATGGATACCAGGGCAGATATTTCCACGGAGAAGGGCAATCACAGATTAATTAAACAAACTTATGGTTCACCAATGGAAAGGTGTGAGGATTGGTTTCATTACGATATCGGGGTTAACAGACATATACAAACACAGGTGACATATATAATCACCAAAGACCTACAGAATACCAAGAGAGGACTACTCAACATTCTGTCATAACGTACATGGGAAAAGGCTCCCAGGAAGAACAGTCATCTGTATATGTGTAAAAGAACCACATCTTCCACACCTACAACAAGCCAAACATTGTAATCAAACTTGCTGTAATAAAAAATAAAAAATTAAATTAAAAACACGAACAAGAAGTAGTGAGACAAACGTGAGGGGCTTTCTCCTGGCACATTCCATTCTAAACTCCAATCTAGAACACCACTTCCACTGAGGCTCTCTTGCCCTAGTAACCAGATTTGGTAAGGGTGAACTGCTGCCACCTTGTGGCCGTTTCACACAACAGCAGTTTTAATCCCAGCGCTAATGGTCAGTTGATATTCAAAATCATTGCAGGCCTGTAAATGACACCTGCCCTGAAAACAAATCCTGGGGTCACATATCGACCAAAAAATTCAAAGGACGTCCATATTTCAAAACGACCGTTTCAAAAGGCATATTTTACGCACATTAGTGTTCTGCTTCTTTTCCTTTCTTTCCTTTTTTGTTAAAAAACACGGGAATGGAAAAAGGCATCCCTCAGAATGGGCGAAAATCGTTGCAGACGAATCAATGGACAGAGGTGTAATCTCCAATATATATAAACAGCTCATGCAGCTTAATATTAAAAAAACAAACAACCCCCCAAAAAATGGGCAGAAGATCTAAAGAGACGTTTCTTCAAATAAGACACAGAGATGGCCAAGACGCACGTGAAAAGCTGCTCAACAGCACTAATTATTAGAGAAATGCAAATCAAAACTACAATGAGGTATCACCTCACACCTGTTAGAATCGGCATCATCAGGAAATCTACAAACAACCAATTCTGGGGAGGGTGTGGACAAAAGGAGCCCTCTTCCACTATTGGTGGGAATGTAAATTGATACAGTCCCTATGGAGAACAGTATGGACTTTCCTTAAAAAAATTAGAAATAGAATTACCATCTGATCCAGCAATCCCACTTCTGGGCATATACCCAGAGAAAACCGTATTTCAAAAAGGCACATTCACCACAATGTTTGTTGCAGCACTATTTACAATAGCCAGGTAATGGAAGCAACCTAAATGCCCACAGACAGAAGAATGGATAAAGATGTGGTACATATATAAAATGGAATATTACTCGGCCATAAAAAGGAATGAAACTGGGTCATTTGTAGAGACATTGTTGTATCGACAGACTGTCATACAGAATGAAGTAAGTCAGAAAGAGGAAAACAAATATTGTATATTAATGCATATATGTGGAGCCTAAAAATGGTACAGATGAACTGGTTTGCAGGGAAGTAATAGAGACATAGAGGTAGAGAACAAACGTATGGACACCAAGTGTGGGAAGTCATGGGGTGGTGGTGGTGGGATGAGTTGGGAGTTTGGGATTGACCTGTATACATGTATATGCATAAAATACATAACTAATAATAATCTGCTGTATAAAAAAATAAATAAAATTAAATTTCAAAAGTTTAAAAAATAAAATTTAAAAATAAAACAGAAAAAAGTTCTTCCCGTCACACAGATGTATTTATAGGAATGAATTATTTCCATGCTTATATCTATAAATACATAAAAGAGGAATAAAATCTAACTTGAACGATAAAAGAAGAAAAAAGTGAACCCACGAGTTATACAGAGGAATACCCTATCACGGCACTTGCTCCAGCGGTAAACAATTCTGAAATTGGTCAGAGGTGGGGAATCCTCTCCCATACAGCCAGCAACCCACCCCCCACGCAAGGAGCGTCCTCATTGCAAAGCTGGGGGACCGTGCCGAGGCATCTGTGAGTAAACGTGAGTTGAGCCCCAGGCCAGCTGCTGCTGAACTGTCCCCACCCTTTCCAGGTAAAACACCTGAATATGTACAAGGGCTTGAAAGCCTAGAGGAAGGACTGTGGAGCCACACCAGCGACAGCACGCAGGCCAACTTGGTGCCTGCAGGCCAGCCAGGGTGGTCCTGGACCCTGGCGCTCTTCCAGAAGCTTTCCATTGCCCTTCCTGAGATACCCCTCCTGTCCCGGCCCCCACTGCTTTTTTCCTTCCTCACCTCTGTCCGGAGAGAAATTCCAGCGGAAGGTATGTGTGACACAACCTCTTCTTTACAGGCGGCAGCCTGGCAACTCCTGCAGAAAGGCCAGCAGAACCCCACTCACACTGGGCCACCCACAAAGCTGTGGCTCCTCTCTCCCCCCCACCAGCACAGCCCCGAGACTGCTGACGGGGCAGAGAATATGGAGTCAGGCACAGCTTCAGGGGCTATTGCTGCCTGGAGCTCTGTTTATATTGACCTCAAAGAGGCACACCTGGGGAGGGCGGGCTGGCAGGGTAAGGCTGCCCAGGTCAGCTAATCCACAACCCTCAGGGAATCACATTGTTGAAAATGGACCCCGCTAAGGCAGAAGAGATGCCAAGGAAAAAAAGGACACAATGCAATTTGCAGCACCGTAGATGAGTCTAGAAGTAATCACGTGACTTGTAGTAAGTCAGAAAGTGAAAGACACATATCATATCATATCACTTATAGGTGTTACCTAAAAATGGATACCAGGGCAGATATTTCCACGGAGAAGGGCGATCACAGATTAATTAAACAAACTTATGGTTCACCAATGGAAAGGTGTGAGGATTGGTTTCATTACGATATCGGGGTTAACAGACATATACAAACACAGGTGACATATATAATCACCAAAGACCTACAGAATACCAAGAGAGGACTACTCAACATTCTGTCATAACGTACATGGGAAAAGGCTCCCAGGAAGAACAGTCATCTGTATATGTGTAAAAGAACCACATCTTCCACACCTACAACAAGCCAAACATTGTAATCAAACTTGCTGTAATAAAAAATAAAAAATTAAATTAAAAACACGAACAAGAAGTAGTGAGACAAACGTGAGGGGCTTTCTCCTGGCACATTCCATTCTAAACTCCAATCTAGAACACCACTTCCACTGAGGCTCTCTTGCCCTAGTAACCAGATTTGGTAAGGGTGAACTGCTGCCACCTTGTGGCCGTTTCACACAACAGCAGTTTTAATCCCAGCGCTAATGGTCAGTTGATATTCAAAATCATTGCAGGCCTGTAAATGACACCTGCCCTGAAAACAAATCCTGGGGTCACATATCGACCAAAAAATTCAAAGGACGTCCATATTTCAAAACGACCGTTTCAAAAGGCATATTTTACGCACATTAGTGTTCTGCTTCTTTTCCTTTCTTTCCTTTTTTGTTAAAAAACACGGGAATGGAAAAAGGCATCCCTCAGAATGGGCGAAAATCGTTGCAGACGAATCAATGGACAGAGGTGTAATCTCCAATATATATAAACAGCTCATGCAGCTTAATATTAAAAAAACAAACAACCCCCCAAAAAATGGGCAGAAGATCTAAAGAGACGTTTCTTCAAATAAGACACAGAGATGGCCAAGACGCACGTGAAAAGCTGCTCAACAGCACTAATTATTAGAGAAATGCAAATCAAAACTACAATGAGGTATCACCTCACACCTGTTAGAATCGGCATCATCAGGAAATCTACAAACAACCAATTCTGGGGAGGGTGTGGACAAAAGGAGCCCTCTTCCACTATTGGTGGGAATGTAAATTGATACAGTCCCTATGGAGAACAGTATGGACTTTCCTTAAAAAAATTAGAAATAGAATTACCATCTGATCCAGCAATCCCACTTCTGGGCATATACCCAGAGAAAACCGTATTTCAAAAAGGCACATTCACCACAATGTTTGTTGCAGCACTATTTACAATAGCCAGGTAATGGAAGCAACCTAAATGCCCACAGACAGAAGAATGGATAAAGATGTGGTACATATATAAAATGGAATATTACTCGGCCATAAAAAGGAATGAAACTGGGTCATTTGTAGAGACATTGTTGTATCGACAGACTGTCATACAGAATGAAGTAAGTCAGAAAGAGGAAAACAAATATTGTATATTAATGCATATATGTGGAGCCTAAAAATGGTACAGATGAACTGGTTTGCAGGGAAGTAATAGAGACATAGAGGTAGAGAACAAACGTATGGACACCAAGTGTGGGAAGTCATGGGGTGGTGGTGGTGGGATGAGTTGGGAGTTTGGGATTGACCTGTATACATGTATATGCATAAAATACATAACTAATAATAACGTGCTGTATAAAAAAATAAATAAAATTAAATTTCAAAATTTTAAAAAATAAAATTTAAAAATAAAACAGAAAAAAGTTCTTCCCGTCACACAGATGTATTTATAGGAATGAATTATTTCCATGCTTATATCTATAAATACATAAAAGAGGAATAAAATCTAACTTGAACGATAAAAGAAGAAAAAAGTGAACCCACGAGTTATACAGAGGAATACCCTATCACGGCACTTGCTCCAGCGGTAAACAATTCTGAAATTGGTCAGAGGTGGGGAATCCTCTCCCATACAGCCAGCAACCCACCCCCCACGCAAGGAGCGTCCTCATTGCAAAGCTGGGGGACCGTGCCGAGGCATCTGTGAGTAAACGTGAGTTGAGCCCCAGGCCAGCTGCTGCTGAACTGTCCCCACCCTTTCCAGGTAAAACACCTGAATATGTACAAGGGCTTGAAAGCCTAGAGGAAGGACTGTGGAGCCACACCAGCGACAGCACGCAGGCCAACTTGGTGCCTGCAGGCCAGCCAGGGTGGTCCTGGACCCTGGCGCTCTTCCAGAAGCTTTCCATTGCCCTTCCTGAGATACCCCTCCTGTCCCGGCCCCCACTGCTTTTTTCCTTCCTCACCTCTGTCCGGAGAGAAATTCCAGCGGAAGGTATGTGTGACACAACCTCTTCTTTACAGGCGGCAGCCTGGCAACTCCTGCAGAAAGGCCAGCAGAACCCCACTCACACTGGGCCACCCACAAAGCTGTGGCTCCTCTCTCCCCCCCACCAGCACAGCCCCGAGACTGCTGACGGGGCAGAGAATATGGAGTCAGGCACAGCTTCAGGGGCTATTGCTGCCTGGAGCTCTGTTTATATTGACCTCAAAGAGGCACACCTGGGGAGGGCGGGCTGGCAGGGTAAGGCTGCCCAGGTCAGCTAATCCACAACCCTCAGGGAATCACATTGTTGAAAATGGACCCCGCTAAGGCAGAAGAGATGCCAAGGAAAAAAAGGACACAATGCAATTTGCAGCACCGTAGATGAGTCTAGAAGTAATCACGTGACTTGTAGTAAGTCAGAAAGTGAAAGACACATATCATATCATATCACTTATAGGTGTTACCTAAAAATGGATACCAGGGCAGATATTTCCACGGAGAAGGGCGATCACAGATTAATTAAACAAACTTATGGTTCACCAATGGAAAGGTGTGAGGATTGGTTTCATTACGATATCGGGGTTAACAGACATATACAAACACAGGTGACATATATAATCACCAAAGACCTACAGAATACCAAGAGAGGACTACTCAACATTCTGTCATAACGTACATGGGAAAAGGCTCCCAGGAAGAACAGTCATCTGTATATGTGTAAAAGAACCACATCTTCCACACCTACAACAAGCCAAACATTGTAATCAAACTTGCTGTAATAAAAAATAAAAAATTAAATTAAAAACACGAACAAGAAGTAGTGAGACAAACGTGAGGGGCTTTCTCCTGGCACATTCCATTCTAAACTCCAATCTAGAACACCACTTCCACTGAGGCTCTCTTGCCCTAGTAACCAGATTTGGTAAGGGTGAACTGCTGCCACCTTGTGGCCGTTTCACACAACAGCAGCTTTAATCCCAGCGCTAATGGTCAGTTGATATTCAAAATCATTGCAGGCCTGTAAATGACACCTGCCCTGAAAACAAATCCTGGGGTCACATATCGACCAAAAAATTCAAAGGACGTCCATATTTCAAAACGACCGTTTCAAAAGGCATATTTTACGCACATTAGTGTTCTGCTTCTTTTCCTTTCTTTCCTTTTTTGTTAAAAAACACGGGAATGGAAAAAGGCATCCCTCAGAATGGGCGAAAATCGTTGCAGACGAATCAATGGACAGAGGTGTAATCTCCAATATATATAAACAGCTCATGCAGCTTAATATTAAAAAAACAAACAACCCCCCAAAAAATGGGCAGAAGATCTAAAGAGACGTTTCTTCAAATAAGACACAGAGATGGCCAAGACACACATGAAAAGCTGCTCAACAGCACTAATTATTAGAGAAACGCAAATCAAAACTACAATGAGGTATCACCTCACACCTGTTAGAATCGGCATCATCAGAAAATCTACAAACAACCAATTCTGGGGAGGGTGTGGACAAAAGGAGCCCTCTTCCACTATTGGTGGGAATGTAAATTGATACAGTCACTATGGAGAACAGTATGGAGTTTCCTTAAAAATACTAGAAATAGAATTACCATCTGATCCAGCAATCGCACTTCTGGGCATATACCCAGAGAAAACCGTATTTCAAAAAGGCACATTCACCACAATGTTCGTTGCAGCACTATTTACAATAGCCAGGTAATGGAAGCAACCTAAATGCCCACAGACAGATGAATGGATAAAGATGTGGTACATATATAAAATGGAATATTACTCGGCCATAAAAAGGAATGAAACTGGGTCATTTGTAGAGACATTGTTGGATCGACAGACTGTCATACAGAATGAAGTAAGTCAGAAAGAGGAAAACAAATATTGTATATTAATGCATATATGTGGAGCCTAAAAATGGTACAGATGAACTGGTTTGCAGGGAAGTAATAGAGACATAGAGGTAGAGAACAAACGTATGGACACCAAGTGTGGGAAGTCATGGGGTGGTGGTGGTGGGATGAGATGGGAGTTTGGGATTGACCTGTATACATGTATATGCATAAAATACATAACTAATAATAACGTGCTGTATAAAAAAATAAATAAAATTAAATTTCAAAATTTTAAAAAATAAAATTTAAAAATAAAACAGAAAAAAGTTCTTCCCGTCACACAGATGTATTTATAGGAATGAATTATTTCCATGCTTATATCTATAAATACATAAAAGAGGAATAAAATCTAACTTGAACGATAAAAGAAGAAAAAAGTGAACCCACGAGTTATACAGAGGAATACCCTATCACGGCACTTGCTCCAGCGGTAAACAATTCTGAAATTGGTCAGAGGTGGGGAATCCTCTCCCATACAGCCAGCAACCCACCCCCCACGCAAGGAGCGTCCTCATTGCAAAGCTGGGGGACCGTGCCGAGGCATCTGTGAGTAAACGTGAGTTGAGCCCCAGGCCAGCTGCTGCTGAACTGTCCCCACCCTTTCCAGGTAAAACACCTGAATATGTACAAGGGCTTGAAAGCCTAGAGGAAGGACTGTGGAGCCACACCAGCGACAGCACGCAGGCCAACTTGGTGCCTGCAGGCCAGCCAGGGTGGTCCTGGACCCTGGCGCTCTTCCAGAAGCTTTCCATTGCCCTTCCTGAGATACCCCTCCTGTCCCGGCCCCCACTGCTTTTTTCCTTCCTCACCTCTGTCCGGAGAGAAATTCCAGCGGAAGGTATGTGTGACACAACCTCTTCTTTACAGGCGGCAGCCTGGCAACTCCTGCAGAAAGGCCAGCAGAACCCCACTCACACTGGGCCACCCAAAAAGCTGTGGCTCCTCTCTCCCCCCCACCAGCACAGCCCCGAGACTGCTGACGGGGCAGAGAATATGGAGTCAGGCACAGCTTCAGGGGCTAT
The DNA here is from genome assembly GCF_964341445.2 of Mesoplodon mirus. Classification (NCBI taxonomy): domain Eukaryota; kingdom Metazoa; phylum Chordata; class Mammalia; order Artiodactyla; family Ziphiidae; genus Mesoplodon; species Mesoplodon mirus. The sequence continues at coordinate 8,209 of NW_028294904.1, read as the reverse complement.
TGCTGCCTGGAGCTCTGTTTATATTGACCTCAAAGAGGCACACCTGGGGAGGGCAGGCTGGCAGGGTAAGGCTGCCCAGGTCAGCTAATCCACAACCCTCAGGGAATCACATTGTTGAAAATGGACCCCGCTAAGGCAGAAGAGATGCCAAGGAAAAAAAGGACACAATGCAATTTGCAGCACCGTAGATGAGTCTAGAAGTAATCACGTGACTTGTAGTAAGTCAGAAAGTGAAAGACACATATCATATCATATCACTTATAGGTGTTACCTAAAAATGGATACCAGGGCAGATATTTCCACGGAGAAGGGCGATCACAGATTAATTAAACAAACTTATGGTTCACCAATGGAAAGGTGTGAGGATTGGTTTCATTACGATATCGGGGTTAACAGACATATACAAACACAGGTGACATATATAATCACCAAAGACCTACAGAATACCAAGAGAGGACTACTCAACATTCTGTCATAACGTACATGGGAAAAGGCTCCCAGGAAGAACAGTCATCTGTATATGTGTAAAAGAACCACATCTTCCACACCTACAACAAGCCAAACATTGTAATCAAACTTGCTGTAATAAAAAATAAAAAATTAAATTAAAAACACGAACAAGAAGTAGTGAGACAAACGTGAGGGGCTTTCTCCTGGCACATTCCATTCTAAACTCCAATCTAGAACACCACTTCCACTGAGGCTCTCTTGCCCTAGTAACCAGATTTGGTAAGGGTGAACTGCTGCCACCTTGTGGCCGTTTCACACAACAGCAGCTTTAATCCCAGCGCTAATGGTCAGTTGATATTCAAAATCATTGCAGGCCTGTAAATGACACCTGCCCTGAAAACAAATCCTGGGGTCACATATCGACCAAAAAATTAAAAGGACGTCCATATTTCAAAACGACCGTTTCAAAAGGCATATTTTACGCACATTAGTGTTCTGCTTCTTTTCCTTTCTTTCCTTTTTTGTTAAAAAACATGGGAATGGAAAAAGGCATCCCTCAGAATGTGCGAAAATCGTTGCAGACGAATCAATGGACAGAGTTTTAATCTCCAATATATATAAACAGCTCATGCAGCTTAATATTAAAAAAACAAACAACCCAATACAAAAATGGGCAGAAGATCTAAAGAGACGTTTCTTCAAATAAGACACAGAGATGGCCAAGACACACATGAAAAGCTGCTCAACAGCACTAATTATTAGAGAAACGCAAATCAAAACTACAATGAGGTATCACCTCACACCTGTTAGAATCGGCATCATCAGAAAATCTACAAACAACCAATTCTGGGGAGGGTGTGGACAAAAGGAGCCCTCTTCCACTATTGGTGGGAATGTAAATTGATACAGTCACTATGGAGAACAGTATGGAGTTTCCTTAAAAATACTAGAAATAGAATTACCATCTGATCCAGCCATCGCACTTCTGGGCATATACCCAGAGAAAACCGTATTTCAAAAAGGCACATTCACCACAATGTTCGTTGCAGCACTATTTACAATAGCCAGGTAATGGAAGCAACCTAAATGCCCACAGACAGATGAATGGATAAAGATGTGGTACATATATAAAATGGAATATTACTCGGCCATAAAAAGGAATGAAACTGGGTCATTTGTAGAGACATTGTTGGATCGACAGACTGTCATACAGAATGAAGTAAGTCAGAAAGAGGAAAACAAATATTGTATATTAATGCATATATGTGGAGCCTAAAAATGGTACAGATGAACTGGTTTGCAGGGAAGTAATAGAGACATAGAGGTAGAGAACAAACGTATGGACACCAAGTGTGGGAAGTCATGGGGTGGTGGTGGTGGGATGAGTTGGGAGTTTGGGATTGACCTGTATACATGTATATGCATAAAATACATAACTAATAATAACGTGCTGTATAAAAAAATAAATAAAATTAAATTTCAAAATTTTAAAAAATAAAATTTAAAAATAAAACAGAAATAAGTTCTTCCCGTCACACAGATGTATTTATAGGAATGAATTATTTCCATGCTTATATCTATAAATACATAAAAGAGGAATAAAATCTAACTTGAACGATAAAAGAAGAAAAAAGTGAACCCACGAGTTATACAGAGGAAAAACCTATCACGGCACTTGCTCCAGCGGTAAACAATTCTGAAATTGGTCAGAGGTGGGGAACCCTCTCCCATACAGCCAGCAACCCACCCCCCACGCAAGGAGCGTCCTCATTGCAAAGCTGGGGGACCGTGCCGAGGCATCTGTGAGTAAACGTGAGTTGAGCCCCAAGCCAGCTGCTGCTGAACTGTCCCCACCCTTTCCAGGTAAAACACCTGAATATGTACAAGGGCTTGAAACCCTAGAGGAAGGACTGTGGAGCCACACCAGCGACAGCACGCAGGCCAACTTGGTGCCTGCAGGCCAGCCAGGGTGGTCCTGGACCCTGGCGCTCTTCCAGAAGCTTTCCATTGCCCTGCCTGAGATACCCCTCCTGTCCCGGCCCCCACTGCTTTTTTCCTTCCTCACCTCTGTCCGGAGAGAAATTCCAGCGGAAGGTATGTGTGACACATCCTCTTCTTTACAGGCGGCAGCCTGGCAACTCCTGCAGAAAGGCCAGCAGAACCCCACTCACACCGGGCCACCCACAAAGCTGTGGCTCCGCACTCCCTCCCACCAGCACAGCCCCGAGACTGCTGACGGGGCAGAGAATATGGAGTCAGGCACAGCTTCAGGGGCTATTGCTGCCTGGAGCTCTGTTTATATTGACCTCAACGAGGCACACCTGGGGAGGGCAGGCCGGCAGTGTAAGGCTGCCCAGGTCAGCTAATCCACAACCCTCAGGGAATCACATTGTTGAAAATGGACCCCACTAAGGCAGAAGAGAAGCCAAGGAAAAAAAGGACACAATGTCATGTGCAGCACCGTAGATGTGTCTAGAAGTATTCACGTGACTTGTAGTAAGTCAGAAAGTGAAAGACACATATCATATCATATCACTTATAGGTGTTACCTAAAAATGGATACCAGGGCAGATATTTCCAGGGAGAAGGGCAATCACAGATTCATTAAACAAAGTTATGGTTCACCAATGGAAAGGTGTGAGGATTGGTTTCATTACGATATCGGGGTTAACAGACATATACAAACACAGGTGACATATATAATCACCAAAGACCTACAGAATACCAAGAGAGGACTACTCAACATTCTGTCATAACGTACATGGGAAAAGGATCCCAGGAAGAACAGACATCTGTATATGTGTAAAAGAACCACATCTTCCACACCTACAGCAAGCCAAACATTGTAATCAAACTTGCTGTAATAAAAAATAAAAAATTAAATTAAAAACACGAACAAGAAGTAGTGAGACAAACGTGAGGGGCTTTCTCCTGGCACATTCCATTCTAAACTCCAATCTAGAACACCACTTCCACTGAGGCTCTCTTGCCCTAGTAACCAGATTTGGTAAGGGTGAACTGCTGCCACCTTGTGGCCGTTTCACACAACAGCAGCTTTAATCCCAACGCTAATGGTCAGTTGATATTCAAAATCATTGCAGGCCTGTAAATGACACCTGCCCTGAAAACAAATCCTGGGGTCACATATCGACCAAAAAATTCAAAGGACGTCCATATTTCAAAACGACCGTTTCAAAAGGCATATTTTACGCACATTAGTGTTCTGCTTCTTTTCCTTTCTTTCCTTTTTTGTTAAAAAACACGGGAATGGAAAAAGGCATCCCTCAGAATGGGCGAAAATCGTTGCAGACGAATCAATGGACAGAGGTATAATCTCCAATATATATAAACAGCTCATGCAGCTTAATATTAAAAAAACAAACAACCCCAAAAAAATGGGCAGAAGATCTAAAGAGACGTTTCTTCATAGGAGACACAGAGATGGCCAAGACGCACATGAAAAGCTGCTCAACAGCACTAATTATTAGAGAAATGCAAATCAAAACTACAATGAGGTATCACCTCACACCTGTTAGAATCGGCATCATCAGAAAATCTACAAACAACCAATTCTGGGGAGGGTGTTGACAAAAGCAGCCCTTTTCCACAATTGGTGGGAATGTAAATTGATACAGTCACTATGGAGATCAGTATGGAGTTTCCTTAAAAAATTTAGAAATAGAATTACCATCTGATCCAGCAATCCCACTTCTGTACATATACCCAGAGAAATCCGTATTTCAAAAATGCACATTCACCACAATGTTCGTTGCAGCACTATTTACAATAGCCAGGTAATGGAATCACCCTAAATGCCCACAGACAGATGAACGGATAAAGATGTGGTACATATATAAAATGGAATATGACTAGGCCATAAAAAGGAATGAAACTGGGTCATTTGTAGAGACATCGATGGATCGAGAGACTGTCATACAGAATGAAGTAAGTCAGAGAGAGGAAAACAAATATTGTATATTAATGCATATATGTGGAGCCTAAAAATAGTACAGATGAACTGGTTTGCAGGGAAGAAATAGAGACAGAGGTAGAGAACAAACGTATGGACACCAAGTGTGGGAAGCCATGGGGTGGTGGTGGTGGGATGAGTTGGGAGTTTGGGATTGACCTGTATACATGTATATGCATAAAATACATAACTAATAATAACGTGCTGTATAAAAAAGAAAATAAATAAAATAAAATTTCAAAATTTTAAAAAATAAAATTTAAAAATAAAACAGAAAAAAGTTCTTCCCGTCACACAGATGTATTTATAGGAATGAATTATTTCCATGCTTCTATCTATAAATACATAAAAGAGGAATAAAATCTAACTTGAAACATAAAAGAAAAAAAAATCCTGAACCCACGAGTTATACAGAGGAAAACCCTATCAGGGCACTTGCTCCAGTGGTAAACAATTCTGAAATTGGTCAGAGGTGGGGAATCATCTCCTATACAGCAAGCAACCCAACCCCCACGCAAGGAGCGTCCTCATTGCAAAGCTGGGGACCGTGCAGAGGCATCTGTGAGTAAACGTGAGCTGAGCCTCAGGCCAGCTGCTGCTGAACTGTTCCCACCCTTTCCAGGTAAAACACCTGAATATGTACAAGGGCTTGAAAGCCTAGAGGAAGGACCGTGGAGCCACACCAGCGACAGCACGCAGGCCAACTTGGTGCCCGCAGGCCAGCCAGGGTGGTCCTGGCATCGGGAGATCTTCCAGAAGCTTTCCATTGCCCTGCCTGAGATACCCCTCCTGTCCCGGCCCCCACTGCATTTTTTCCTTCCTCACCTCTGTCCGGAGAGAAATTCCAGCGGAAGGTATGGGTGACATAACCGCTTCTTTACAGGCGGCAGCCTGGCAACTCCTGCAGAAAGGCCAGCAGAACCCCACTCACACCGGGCCACCCACAAAGCTGTGTCCCCTCACTCCCTCCCACCAGCACAGCCCCGAGACTGCTGACGGGGCAGAGAATATGGAGTCAGGCACAGCTTCAGGGGCTATTGCTGCCTGGAGCTCTGTTTATATTGACCTCAACGAGGCACACCTGGGGAGGGCGGGCCGGCAGGGTAAGGCTGCCCAGGTCAGCTAATCCACAACCCTCAGGGAATCACATTGTTGAAAATAGACCCCGCTAAGGCAGAAGAGAAGCCAAGGGAAAAAAGGACACAATGCCATTTGCAGCACCGTAGATGAGTCTAGAAATAATCACGTGAGTTGTAGTAAGTCAGAAATTGAAAGACACATATCATATCACTTATAGGTGTTACCTAAAAATGGATACCAGGGCAGATATTTCCACGGAGAAGGGCAATCACAGATTCATTAAACAAACTTATGGTTCACCAATGGAAAGGTGTGAGGATTGGTTTCATTACGATATCGGGGTTAACAGACATATACAAACACAGGTGACATATATAATCACTAAAGACCTACAGAATACCAAGAGAGGACTACTCAATATTCTGTCATAACGTACATGGGAAAAGGATCCCAGGAAGAACAGTCATCTGTATATGTGTAAAACAACCACATCTTCCACACCTACAACAAGCCAAACATTGTAATCAAACTTGCTGTAATAAAAAATAAAAACTTAAATTAAAAACACGAACAAGAAGTAGTGAGACAAACGTGAGGGGCTTTCTCCTGGCACATTCCATTCTAAACTCCAATCTAGAACACCACTTCCACTGAGGCTCTCTTGACCTAGTAACCAGATTTGGTAAGGGTGAACTGCTGCCACCCTGTGGCCGTTTCACACAACAGCAGATTTAATCCCAACGCTAATGGTCAGTTGATATTCAAAATCATTGCAGGCCTGTAAATGACACCTGCCCTGAAAACAAATCCTGGAGTCACATATCGACCAAAAAATTCAAAGGACGTCCATATTTCAAAACGACCGTTTCAAAAGGCATATTTTACGCACATTAGTGTTCTGCTTCTTTTCCTTTCTTTCCTTTTTTGTTAAAAAACACGGGAATGGAAAAAGGCATCCCTCAGAATGGGCGAAAATCGTTGCAGACGAATCAATGGACAGAGGTTTAATCTCCCATATATATAAACAGCTCATGCAGCTTAATATTAAAAAAACAAACAACCCCCCAAAAAATGGGCAGAAGATCTAAAGAGACGTTTCTTCAAAGGAGACACAGAGATGGCCAAGACGCACATGAAAAGCTGCTCAACAGCACTAATTATTAGAGAAATGCAAATCAAAACTACAATGAAGTATCACCTCACACCTGTTAGAATCGGCATCATCAGAAAATCTACAAACATCCAATTCTGGGGAGGGTGTGGACAAAAGCAGCCCTTTTCCACAATTGGTGGGAATGTAAATTGATACAGTCACAATGGAGAACAGTATGGAGTTTCCTTAAAAAATCTAGAAATAGAATTACCATCTGATCCAGCAATCCCACTTCTGGGCATATACCCAGAGAAAACCGTATTTCAAAAAGGCACATTCACCACAATGTTCGTTGCAGCACTATTTACAATAGCCAGGTAATGGAAGCAACCTAAATGCCCACAGACATATGAATGGAAAAAGATGTGGTACATATATAAAATGGAATATTACTCGGCCATAAAAAGGAATGAAACTGGGTCATTTGTAGAGACATCGATGGATCGAGAGACTGTCATACAGAATGAAGTAAGTCAGAAAGAGGAAAACAAATATTGTCTATTAACGCATATATGTGGAGCCTAAAAATGGTACAGATGAACTGGTTTGCAGGGAAGAAATAGAGACACAGAGGTAGAGAACAAACGTATGGACACCAAGTGTGGGAAGCCATGGGGTGGTGGTGGTTGGATGAGTTGGGAGTTTGGGATTGACCTGTATACATGTATATGCATAAAATACATAACTAATAATAACGTGCTGTATAAAAAAGAAAATAAATAAAATAAAATTTCAAAATTTTAAAAAATAAAATTTAAAAATAAAACAGAAAAAAGTTCTTCCCGTCACACATATGTATTTATAGGAATGATTTATTTCCATGCTTCTATCTATAAATACATAAAAGAGGAATAAAATATAACTTGAAGCATAAGAGAAAAAAAATACTGAACCCACGAGTTATACAGAGGAAAACCCTATCAGGACACTTGCTCCAGTGGTAAACAATTCTGAAATTGGTCAGAGGTGGGGAATCATCTCCCATACAGCCAGCAACCCACCCCCCATGCAAGGAGCGTCCTCATTGCAAAGCTGGGGGACCGTGCCGAGGCATCTGTGAGTAAACGTGAGCTGAGCCCCAGTCCACCTGCTGCTGAACTGTTCCCACCCTTTCCAGGTAAAACACCTGAATATGTACACGGGATTGAAAGCCTAGAAGAAGGACCGTGGTGCCACACCAGCGACAGCACGCAGGCCAAATTGGTGCCTGCAGGACAGACAGCGTGGTCCTGGCCCCGGGCGCTCTTCCAAAAGCTTTCCATTGCCCTGCCTGAGATACCCCTCCTGTCCCGGCCCCCACTGCTTTTTTCCATCCTCACCCCTTTCCGGAGAGAAATTCCAGCGGAAGGTATGGGTGACACAACCTCTTCTTTACAGGCGGCAGCCTGGCAACTGCTGCAGAATGGCCAGCAGAACCCCACTCACACCGGGCCACCCACAAAGCTGTGGCCCCTCACTCCCTCCCACCAGCACAGCCCCGAGACTGCTGACGGGGCAGATAATATGGAGTCAGGCACAGCTTCAGGGGCTATTGCTGCCTGGAGCGCTGTTTATAT
>NW_028294905.1:0-129000 GCF_964341445.2 Mesoplodon mirus | reverse complement strand
ATGCGCTTGTCATCACAATGCTCCATGACTCCTGTCCTCACAATGCTCCGTGAGTCCAGTCATCACAATGCTTCATAACGTTTGTCATCAGAACGGTCCATGCCCGCCTCAACACAAGGCTCTGTGACATTTGTAACCACAATGCTCCATGAACATTTGATCACAATGCTCCGTGAACCTTGTCATCACAATGCTCCATGTCTTTTCAGAACAATGCTCCATGACAATTTTCATCACAATGTGCCATGTGCTTTTCATCACAATGATCCACAACATTGTCATCGCTATGCTCCATAAACCTTGTAATCACAATGATCCATGCACTTCTCATCCAAATGCTCTCTCACATGAGATATCACAATGTTCCATCACTAGTCATCACAATCCTCCCTCACCCCAGTTATCACAATGTTCCATGACCCCTGTCATCACAATGCTACAAAACCTTATCAGCACAATGTTCCATGACCCATGACATAACAGTGTTCCATAACCCCTGTCATCAAAATGCTCCATCTCCCTTTTCATCGCAAAGCTCCATGACCCCTGGCATCACAATGTTCTATAACCCCTGTCATCAAAATATTCCATTACAATTTTCTTCAAATTGCTGCATGACCATGTCATCAAAATGCTCCCTGCCATTCTCAACACATTGCACCACACCCTTGTCATCAAAATGCTCCATGACCTTTGTCATCACAAAGCTCCATGACCCTTGGCATCACAATGCTCCTTGACATTATCATCACAATGTTCCATGAACCCTCTCATCACATTGCTCCATGCCCTTGTCATCACAAAGATCCATGACACTTGTCATCACAATGCTCGATACCCTTCTCATCACAATGCTCCATGCCCTTGTCATTACAATCCCCCATGACCCATGTATCACAGTGTACCGTGCCCTTCTCATCACAATGCTCCATGTCCACTCTCATCACAATAATCCATGAAACATTTCAAACCAATGCTCAATGCCCTTCTCATCACAATGATCCATTACATCTGTCATAACAATGCTCCGTGATACCTGCCATCACAATGTTCCACAGCCTTGTCATCACAAGGCTCCATGACCCTTGTCATCACAATGCTCCAAGACCCCTGTAATCACAAAGCTACATGCCCTTGTCATCACAAAGCTCCATGACACATGCCATCAGAATGTTCCATGGCCTTCTCCTCAAAATGCTCCATGCCCTTGTCATCACAATGCTCCAAGACCCCTGTAATCACAATGCTCCATGCCCCTTTTCATCAGAATGCTCCATGAGACTTGTCATCACAAGTCTCCATGGTCATCTCATCACAATGCTCCAGGACATTCTCATCACCATGCTCCATTCCCTTGTCATCAGAATGCTCCATGACCCATGTCATCACAATACTCCATGAATATTTTCAGCAATATGCAACATGATCTTCTCATCACAATGCTCCATGACCAATATCATCACAATGCTCCATGACCACTGTCAGCAAAACACTCTATGACACCTGACAAAACAATGATCCGGGACTCTTGTCATCACATTGCTCCAAGACCCCTGTAATCACAATGCCCCATGAACCCTGTCATCACAATACTCCATGAACTTTTTCAGCCCAATGCTCCAGGACAATTGTCATCACAATGATCCATGCCCTTGTCATCCCAATGCTCCATGACCCTTGCATTCACAGTGCTCTGTGACGCTTGTCATCACAGTGCTCCATGACACCTGTCATCACAATGCTCCATGCCTTTGTCAGTAAAATGCTACAGGACCTTGTCATTAAAATGCTCTATGTGCTTTTCATCACAATACTCCATTACCATTGTCATCACAATCTTCCAAGAACCTTGGGATCACAATGCTTCATGCCCTAGTCATCACAATGCTCCATGCTCCTTGAAATCAAAATGATCCATGACCTCTGTCATCGCAATTCTCCACACCCTTGTGATCACAATGATCCATAACACTTGTCATCACAACGCTCCATGATGCCTGTCATCACAATACTCCCTGCCCTTGTCATCATAATGCCCCATGCCCTTGTTATCACAATGTTCCAAGACCCCTGTAATCAGAATGCTCCATGCCCCTTTTCATCAGTATGCTCCATGAGACCTGTCATCACAAGGCTCCATGGTTTTCTCATCACAATGCTCCAGGACTTTGTCATCACAATGCTTCACGACATTGTCATGAAAATTCTCATTGGCCCTTGTCATCATAATGCTCCAAGCTGTAGTCATCACAATGCCCCATTATATTTGTCATCACAATCCTCCATTACATTTGGCATCACAATGCTCCATGCCATTGTCATCGCAATGGACCATGACATATGTCATCACAATGCTCCCTGACACCTGTCTTCACAATACTCCATGCCCTTGTCATCACAATGCTCCATGGCCCTGTCATCACAGTGCACCATATCCACTGTCATCACAATAATCTATGAAACATGTCAGACCAATGCTCCATGCCCCTGTCATCACAATGCTCCATGCCCTTGTCATCACAATGCTCCATGAACCCTGTCATCACAATACTCCGTGACTGCAGTCATCACAATGCTTCATAACGTTTGTCATCACAACGGTCCATGCCCGCGTCATCACAAGGCTCTGTGACCTTTGTAACCACAATGCTCCATGAACTTTTCATCACAGTTCTCCGTGACCCTTGTCATCACAATGCTCCATGTCTTTGTCATCACAATGCTCCCTGACCCTTGTCATCACAATGTGCCATGCCCTTTTCATCACAATGATCCACAACCTTGTCATCGCTATGCACCATAAAGCTTGTAATCACAATGCTCCATGCACTTCTCATCCAAATGCTCTCTCATATGAGTTATCACAATGTTCCATCAGTAGTCATCACAATCCTCCCTCACCCCTGTTATCACAATGTTCCATGACTCCTGTCATTCACAATGCTACATCCACTTATCAGCACAATGTTCCATGACCCCTGACATCACATTGTTCCATAACCCCTGTCATCAAAATGCTCCATGACCCTTTTCATCCTAAAGCTCCATGACCACTGGCATCACAATGTTCTATAACCCCTGTCATCAAAATATTCCATTACACTTTTCATCAAATTATTGCATGAACTGGTCATCAAAATGATCCCTGCCTTTCTCATCACAATGCACCACACCCTTGTCATCAAAATGCTCCATGACATTTGTCATCACAAAGCTCCATGACACTTGGCATCACAATGCTCCATGTCATTGTCATCACAATGCTCCATGAACCCTCTCATCACATTGCTCCATGCCCTTGTCATCACACATCTCCATGACACTTGTCATCACAATGCTCGATGCCCTTCTCATCACAATGCTCCATGCCCTTGTCATTACAATTCCACATGACCCATGTATTACCGTGTATGGTGCCCTTGTCATCACAATTCTCCATGCCCACTCTCATCACAGTAATCCATGAAACATTTCAGACCAATGCTCAATGCCCTTCTCATCACAATGTTCCATTACCTTTGTCATAAATTGCTCCATGACCCCAGCCATCACAATGTTCCACGGCCTTGCCATCACAAGGCTCCATGACCCTTGTCATCTCAATGCTCCAAGATCCCTCTAATCACAATGCTCCATGCCCTTGTCATCACAAAGCTCCATGACGCATGTCATCAGTATGTTTCATGGACTTCTCCTCACAGTGCTCCATGCCCTTGTCATCACAATACTCCAAGACCCCTGTAATCACAATGCTCCATGCCCCTTTTCATCAGAATGCTCCATGAGACTTGTCATCACAAGTCTCCATGGTCTTCTCATCACAATGCTCCAGGACCTTGTCATCACCACGCTCCATTCCCTTGTCATCACAATCCTCCATGACCCCTGTCATCACAATACTCCATGAACATTTTCAGCCCAATGCTCCATGACAGTTGTCATAACAATGATCCATGCCCTTGTCATCCCAATGCTCCATGACCCCTGTATTCACAATGCTCCATGACGCTTGTCATCACAGTGCTCCATGACACCTGTCATCACAATGCTCCATGCCTTTGTCAGCAAAATGCTACATGACCTTGTCATTACAATGCTCTATGTGCTTGTCATCACAATACTCCATTACCATTGTCATCACAATCCTCCATGAACCTTGGGATCACTTTGCTTCATGCCCTTGTCATCACAATGATCCATGCTCCTTGAAATCAAAATGATCCATGACCTCTGTCATCACAATGCTTCAAACCCTTGTGATCACAATGATCCATAACACTTGTCATCACAACACTCCATGATGCCTGTCATCACAATACTCCATGCCCTTTTCATCACAATGCTCCATGACCTTTGTCATCACAATTCTCAATACACTTGTCATCACAATTCTCCCTGACACTTGTCATCAGAATGCTCCTTGAACCCTGTCAAGAAAAGGCTCCATGGCTTTTTCATCACAAAGCCCCATGAAATTTTCATCACAATGCTCCATGCCATTGTCATCAAAATACTCCACAAGCTTGTCATCAGAATGCTCCATGACCCTTGTCATCACAATTCTCCATGCACTTGTCAGCACAATGCTCCCTGACCTTTGTCATCACAATGTTCCAAGCCATTGTCATCACAATGCTCCATTATCTTTGTCATCAGAATTCTCCATGACACTTGACATCACAATGCTCCATGCCATTGTCATCACAATGGGCCATTACATATGTCATCACAATGCTCCCTGACACCTCTCTTCACAGTACTGCATGACCTGGAATTCACAATGCTCCATGCTCTTGTCATCACAATAATCGCTGAAACTTATTAGAGCAATGCTCCATGCGCTTGTCATCACAATGCTCCATGACCCCTGTCATCACAATGCTCCGTGACTCCACTCATCACAATGCTTCATAACGTTTGTCATCACAACGGTCCATGCCCGCCTCAACACAAGGCTCTGTGACCTTTGTAACCACAATGCTCCATGAACTGTTCATCACAATGCTCCGTGACACTTGTCATCACAATGCTGCATGTCTTTGTCAGAACAATGCTCTATGACCCTTGTCATCACAATGTGTCATGTGCTTTTCATCACAATTATCCACAACATTGTCATTGCTATGCTCCCTAAACCTTGTAATCACAATGCTCCATGCACTTCTCATCCAAATGCTCTCTCACATGAGATATCACAATGTTCCATCACTAGTCATCGCAATCCTCCCTCACCACTGTTATCACAATGTTCCATGACCCCTGTCATCACAATGCTACATCCCCTTATCAGCACAATGTTCCATGACCCCTGACATCACAATGTTCCATAACCCCTGTCATCAAAATGCTCCATCATCCCTTTCATCGCAAAGCTCCATGACCCGTGGCATCACAATGTTCTATAACCCCTCAAATCAAAATGTTGCATTACAATTTTCATAAAATTGCTGCATGGCCATGTCATCAAAATGTTCCCTGCCCTTCTCATCACAATGCACCACACCCTTGTCATCAAAATGCTCCATGACTTTTGTCATCACAAAGCTCCATGACCCTTGGCATCACAATGCTCCATGTCATTGTCATCATAATGCTCCATGATCCCTCTCATCACATTGCTCAATGCCCTTGTCATCACAAAACTCCATGACAATTGTCATCACAGTGCTCGATGCCCTTCTCATCACAATGCTCTATGCGCTTGTCATTACAATACCCCATGACCCATGTATCACAGTGTACCGTGCCCTTGTCATCACAATGCTCCATGCCAACTCTCATCACAATAATCGAAGAAACATTTCAGACCAATGCTCAATGCCATTCTCATCACAATGCTCCATTACTTCTGTCATAACAATGCTCCATGACCAGTGCCATCACAATGTTCCACGGTCTTGTCATCACCAGGCTCCATGACCCTTGTCATCACAATGCTCCAAGGCCCCTGTAATCACAATGCTCCATGCCCTTGTCATCACAAAGCTCCATGACGCATGTTATCAGAATGTTCCATGGCCTTCTCCTCACAGTGCTCCATGCCCTTGTCATCACAATGCTCCAAGACCACTGTAATCACAATGTTCCATGCTTCTTTTCATCAGAATGCTCCATGAGATTTGTCATCACAAGTCTCCATGGTCATCTCATCACAATGCTGCAGGACCTTGTCATCACCACGCTCCATTCCCTTGTCATCACAATGCTACATGACACCTGTCATCACAATACTCCATGAACATTTTCAGCCCAATGCTCCATGACCTTCTAATCTCAATGCTCCATGACGGATATCATCAAAATTCTCCATGACCACTGTCATCACAACACTCCATGACACCTGACAACACAATGATCCGGAACCCTTTTCATCACAATGCTCCATGACCAATGTAATCACAATGATCCATGACCACTGTCATCACAATACTCCATGAACATTTTCAGCCCAATGACCCATGACCCTTGTCATCACAGTGTTCCATGCCCTTGTCATCCCAATGCTCCATGACCCCTATATTCACAATGATCTGTGACGCTTGTCATCACAGAGCTCCATGACACATGTCATCACAATGCTCCATGCCTTTGTCATCAGAATCCTCCATGACACTTGGCATCACAATGCTCCATACCATTGTCATCACATTGGGCCATTACATATGTCATCACAATGCTCCCTGACACCTCTCTTCACAATATTGCATAACCTTGTCATCACAATTCTCCATGCCCTTGTCATCACAATGCGCCATTCCAACTGTCATCACAATAATCCATGAAACTTATTAGACCAGTGCTCCATGCCCTTCTCATCACAAAGCTCCATGCCCTTGTTATCAAAATGTTCCAAGACCCCAGTAATCAGAATTCTCCATGCCCCTTTTCATCAGTATACTCCATGAGACTTGTCATCACAAGGCTCCATGGTTTTCTCATCACAATGCTCCAGGAAATTGTCATCACAATGCTTCACGACATTGTCATGAAAATTCTCAATGGCCATTGTCATCATAATGCTCCAAGCCCTAGTCATCACAATGCTCCATTATATTTGTCATCACAATCCTCCATTACATTTGGCATCACAATGCTCCCTGCCATTGTCATCGCAATGGACCATGACATATGTCATCACAATGCTCCCTGACACCTGTCTTCACAATACTACATGCCATTGTCATCACAATGCTCCATGCCCTTGTCATCACAATGCTCCATGCCCACTTTCATCACAATAATCCATGAAACATTTCAGACAAATGCTCAATGCCCTTCACATCACAATGCTCCATTACCTCTGTCATAACAATGCTCCATGACCACTGCCATCACAATGTTCCACGGCCTTGTCATCAGAAGGCTCCATGACCCTTGTCATCACAATGCTCCAAGACCCCTGTAATCACAGTGCTCCATGCCCTTGTCATCACAAAGCTCCATGACGCATGTCATCAGAATGTTCCATGGACTTCTCCTCACAGTGCTCCATGCCCTTGTCATCACAATGCTCCAAGACCCCTGTAATCACAATGATACATGCCCCTTTTCATCAGAATGCTCCTAGAGACTTGTCATCACAAGTCTCCATGGTCATCTCATCACAATGCTCCAGGACCTTGTCATCACCATGCTCCATTCCCTTGTCATCAAAATGCTCCATGACCCCTGTCATCACAATACTCCATGAACATTTTCAGCCCAATGCTCCATGACACTTTTCATCACAATGATCCATGCCCTTGTCATCCCAATGCTCCATGACCACTGTATTCACAATGCTCCGTGATGCTTGTCATCACAGTGCTCCATGACACCTGTCATCACAAAGCTCCATGCCTTTGTCAGCAAAATGCTACATGACCTTGTCATTACAATGCTCTATGCGCTTGTCATCACAATACTCCATTACCAATGTCATCACAATGCTCCAAGAATCTTGGGATCGCATTGCTTCATGCCCTACTCATCACAATGCTGCATGCTCCTTGAAATCAAAATGATCCATGACCTCTGTCATCGCAATGCTCCAAACCCTTGTGATCACAATGTTCCATAACACTTGTCATCACAACGCTACATGATGCCTGTCATCACAATATTCCATGCCCTAGTCATCACAATGCTCCATGCCCTTGTTATCACAATGTTCCAAGACACCTGTAATCAGAATGCTCAATGCCCCATTTCATCAGTATGCTCCATGAGACCTGTCATCACAAGGCTCCATGGTTTTCTCATCACAGTTCTCCAGGACCATGACCTCACAATGCTTCACGACATTGTCATGAAAATTCTCAATGGTCCTTGTCATCATAATGCTCCAAGCCCTAGTCATCACAATGCTCCATTATATTTGTCATCACAATCCTCACTTACATTTGGCATCACAATGCTCCATGCCATTGTCATCGCAATGGACCATGACATAGGTCATCACAATGCTCCCTGACACCTGTCTTCACAATACTCAATGCCCTTGTCATCACAATGCTCCATGCCATTGTCATCACAAAGCGCCATGTACACTGTCATCACAATAATCTATGAAACCTGTCAGACCAATGTTCCATGCCCCTGTCATCACAATGCTCCATGACACCAGTAATCACAATGCTCCGTGACTCCAGTCATCACAATGCTTCATAACGTTCGTCATCACAACGGTCCATGCCCGCGTCATCACAAGGCTCTGTGACCTTTGTAACCACAATGCTCCATGAACTGTTCATCACAATGCTCCGTGACACTTGTCATCACAATGCTCCATGTCTTTTTCAGAACAATGCTCCATGACCCTTGTCATCACATTGTGCCATGCGCATTTCATCACAATGATACACAATCTTGCCATCGCTATGCTCCATAAACCTTGTAATCACAATGCTACATGCACTTCTCATCCAAATGGTCTCTCACATGATATACCACAATGTTCCATCACTAGTCATCACAATCCTCCCTCACCCCTGTTATCACAATGTTCCATGACCCCTGTCATTCACAATGCTACATCCCCTTATCAGCACAATGTTCCATGACCCCTGACATCACAATGTTCCATAACCCCTGTCATCAAAATGCTCCCTGACACTTTTCATCCTAAAGCTCCATAACACCTGGCATCACAATGTTCTATAACCCCTGTCATCAAAATATTCCATTACACTTTTCATCAAATTACGGCATGAACCTGTCATCAAAATGCTCCCTGCCCTTCTCATCTCAATGCACCACACCCTTGTCATTAAAATGCTCCATGACCTTTGTCATCACAAAGCTCCATGACACTTGTCATCACAATGCTCGATGCCCTTCTCATCACAATGCTCCATGCCCTTGTCATTACAATCCCCCATGACCCATGTATCACTGTGTACGGTGCCCTTGTCATCACAATTCTCCATGCCCACTCTCATCACAGTAATCCATGAAACATTTCAGACCAATGCTCAATGCCCTCCTCATCACAATGCTCCATTACCTCTGTCATAACATTGCTCCATGACCTCTGCCATCACAGTGTTCCACGGCCTTGCCATCACAAGGCTCAATGACCCTTATCATCACAATGCTCCAAGATCCCTCTAATCACAGTGCTACATGCCCTTGTCAACACAAAGCTCCATGACGCATGTCATCAGAATGTTTCCTGGCCTTCTCACAGTGCTCCATGCCGTTTTCATCACAATGCTCCAAGACCCCTGTAATCACAATGCTCCATGCCCATTTTCATCAGAATGCTCCATGAGACTTGTCATCACAAGTCTCCATGGCCTTCTCATCACAATGCTCCAGGACCTTGTCTTCACCACGCTACATTCCCTTGTCTTCACAATCCTCCATGAACCCTGTCATCACAATACTCCATGAATATTTTCAGCCCAATGCTCCATGACCTTCTCATCACAATGATCCATGACCAATATCATCACAATGCTCCAAGACCCCTGTAATCACATGCTCCATGAACATTTTCAGCCCAATTCTCCATTACCCTTGTCATCACAATGCCATGCCCTTGTCATCCCAATGCTCCATGACCCCAGTATTCACAATGATCCGTGACGCTTGTCATCACAGTGCTCCATGACACCTGTCATCACAATGCTCCATGCCTGTGTCAGCAAAATGCTACATTACCTTATCATTACAATGCTCTATGCGCTTGTCATCACAATACTCCATTACCATTGTCATCACAATCCTCCATGAACCTTGGGATCACTTTGCTTCATGCCCTTGTCATCACACTGCTCCATGCTCCTTGAAATCAAAATGATCCATGACCTCTGTCATCACAATGCTTCAAACCCTTGTGATCACAATGTTCCATAACACGTGTCATCACAACGCTCCATGATGCCTGTCATCACAATACTCCATGCCCTTTTCATCACAATGCTCCATGACCTTTGTCATCACAATTCTCAATACACTTGTCATCACAATGCTCCCTGACTCTTGTCATCATAATGCTCCTTGAACCCTGTCACGAAAAGGCTCCATGCCTTTTTCATCACAATGACCCATGAAATTTTCATCACAATGCTCCATGCCATTGTCATCCAAATACTCCACAAGCTTGTCATCAGAATGCTCCATGACCCTTGTCTTCACAATTCTCCATGCACTTGTCAGCACAATGCTCCCTGACCCTTTTCATCGCAATGTTCCAAGCCATTGTCATCACAATGCTCCATTACCTTTGTCATCAGATTCCTCCATGACACTTGGCATCACAATGCTCCATGCCAATGTCATCACAATGGACCATGACATATGTCATCACAATGCTCCCTGAAACCTCTCTTCACAGTACTGCCTGAGCTGGTCATCACAATGCTCCATGCCCTTGTCATCACAATGCGTCATTCCCACTGTCATCACAATAATCCCTGAAACTTATTAGAGCAATGCTCCATGCGCTTGTCATCACAATGCTCCATGTTCCCTGTCATCAGAATGCTCCGTGACTCCAGTCATCACAATGCTTCATAACGTTTGTCATCAGAACGGTCCATGTCCGCGTCAACACAAGGCTCTGTGACCTTTGTAACCACAATGCTCCATGAACTTTTCATCACAATGCTCCGGACACTTGTCATCACAATGCTCCATGCCTTTGTCAGAACAATGCTCCATGACCCTTGTCATCACAATGCACCATGTGCTTTTCATCACAATGATCCACAACGTTGTCATCGCTATGCTCCATAAACCTTGTATTCACAATGCTCCATGCTCTTCTCATCCAAATGCTCTCTCACCTGAGATATCACAATGTTCCATCACTAGTCATCACAATCCTACCGCAACCCTTTAATCAAAATGTTCCATGACCCCTGACATCACAATATACCATAATCACTGTCATCAAAATGCTCCATGACACTTTTCATCCCAAAGCTCCATGACCCTTGGCATCACAATGTTGTGTAACCCCTGTCATCAAAATGTTACATTAAACTTTTCATCAAATTGCTGCATGACCGTGTCATCAAAATGCTCCCTCTCCTTCTCATCACAATGCACCACACCCTTGTCATCAAAATGCTCCATGACCGTTCTCATCACAAAGCTCCATGACCCTTGGCATCACAATGCTCCATGTCCTTGTCATCACAATGCTCCATGAACCCTCTCATCCCATTGCTCCATGCCCTTGTCATCACAAAGCTCCATGACACTTGTCATCACAATTCTCGATGCCATTGTAATCAAAATGCTCCATGCACTTTTCATCTCAATCCTCCATGACCCAAGTATCACAGTGTCCCGTGCCCTTGTCATCACAATGCTCCATGCCCACACTCATCAAAATAATCCATGAAGCCTTTCAGGCCAATGCTCAATGCCCTACTCATCACAGTGCTCCATTACCTCTGTCATAACAATGCTCCATGACTCCTGCCATCACAATGTTCCATGGCCTTGTCATCACAAGGCTCCATGACCCTTGTCATCACAATGCTCCAAGACCCATGTAAGTACCATGCTCCATGCCCTTTTCATCACAAAGCTCCATGACACATGTCATCAGAATGTTCCATGGACTTCTCATCACAATGCTCCATGCCCTTGTCATCACAATGCTCCAAGACCCCTGTAATCACAATGCTCCATGCCCATTAGCATCTCAATGCTCCATGAACCCTGTCATCACAATGCACCATGCCCATCATCATAATGCTTCAGGCTATTGTCATCACAATGAAATCAAAATTATCCTTGACCTCTGTCATCATAAGGCTCCAAACCCTTGTGATCACAATGTTCCATAACAGTTATCATCACAAATCCCCATGACCCTCATCATCACAATTATCCATGGTATTCTCATCACAATGCTCCATGACCTTTGTCATCACAATGCTCAATACACTTGTCATCAAAATGCTCCCTGACACTTGTCGTCAGTATGCTCCTTGAACCCTGTCATGACAAGGCTCCATGCCTTTTTCATCACAATGATCCGTGCCCTTTTCATCACAATGCTCCAAGATCACTGTAATCACAATGCTCCATGTCCTTGTCATCATAAAACTCCATGAAGCATGTCATCAGAATGCTCCATGGCCTTCTCATCACAATACTCCATGCCCTTGTCATCACAATGATCCAAGACCCCTGTAATCACAATGCTCAATGCCCCTTTTCATCAGAATGCTCCGTGAGATTTGTCATCACAGGTCTCCATGGTCATCTCATCACAATGCTCCAGGACCTTGTCATCACCATTCTCCATTCCCTTGTCATCACAATGCTCCATGACCCCTGTCATCACAATAATCCATTAACATATTCAGCCCAATGCTCCACGACCTACACATCACAATGCTCCATGTCCAATATCATCACAATGCTCCATGACCACTGTCATCACAACACTCCATGACTCCTGACAACACAATGATACGGGATCTTGTCATCACAATGCTCCATTCCCTACACATCACTATGTTCCATGACCCCTGTCATCACAACACTCCATGAATATTTTCAGACCACTGCTCCATGACCATTGTCATCACAATGATCCATGCCCTTGTCATCCCTATGCTCCATGACCCCTGTATTCACAGTGCTCCATGACGCTTGTCATCACAGAGCTCCATGACACATGTCATCACAATGCTCCATGCCTTTGTCAGCAAAATGCTACATGACCTTGTCATTACAATGCTCTATGCTCTTGTCATCAGAATACTCCATTTCCATTGTCATCACAATCCTCCATGAACCATGGGATAACATTGCTTCATTCCCTTGTCATCACAATGCTCCATGCTCCTTGAAATAAAAATGATCCATGACCTCTGTCATCACAATGCTCCAAACCCTTGTGATCACAATGTTCCATAACACTTGTCATCACAACGCTCCATGATGCCTGTCATCACAGTGCTCCATGCCATTGTCATCAAAATACTCCACAAGCTTATCATCAGAATGCTCCATGACACTTGTCATCACAATTCTCCATGCACTTGTCAACACAATGCTCCCTGACCCTTGTCATCACAATGCTCCAAGACATTGTCATCACAATGCTCCATTAACTTTGTCATCAGAATCCTCCATGACACTTGGCATCACAATGCTCCATGCCATTGTCATTACAATGGGCCATTACATATGTCATCACAATGCTCCTGACACCTCTCTTCACACTACTGCATGACCTGGTCATCACAATGCTCCATGCCCTTGTCATCACAATGCACCATTCCAACTGTCATCGCAATAATCCATGAATCTTATTAGACCAATGTTCCATGACCTTGTCATCACAATGCTCGATGCCCTTGTTATTACAATGTTCCAAGAACCCTGTAATCAGAATTCTCCTTGCCCCTTTTCATCAGTATGCTCCATGAGACTTGTCATCACAAGGCTCCATGGATTTCTCTTCACAGTGCTACAGGACCTTCTCATGACAATGCTTCACGACCTTTTCATGAAAATTCTCCATGACCGCTGTCATCATAATGCTCCAAACCCTTGTGATCAAAATGTTCCATAACACTTATCATCACAAATCCCCATGACGCTCTACATCACAGTTATCCATGGTATTCTCATCACAATGCTCCATGACATTTGTCATCCCAATGCTCAATACACTTCTCATCACAATGCTCCCTGACACTTGTCGTCTGTATGCTCCTTGAACCCTGGCATGACAAGGCTCCATGCCTTTTTCATCACAATCATCCATGCCCTTTTCATCACAATGCTCCAAATCACTGTAATCACAATGCTCCATGCACTTGTCATCACAAAGCTCCATGACTCATGTCATTAGAATGTTCCATGGACTTCTCATCACAATGCTCCAAGACACTTTTTATCACAATGCTCCATGCCCCTTTTCATCTCAAAGCTCCATGAATCCTATCATCACAATGCACCATGCCCATTATCATAATACTTCAGGCTATTTTCCTCACAATGAAATCAAAATGCTCCATGACCTCTGTCATCACAATGCTCCAAACCGTTTGGATCACAATGTTCCATAACACTTCTCATCACAACACCCCATGATGCTCATAATCACAATTATCCATGGTCTTCTCATCACTATGCTCCATAAACTTTGTCATCACAATGCTCAATACACTTGTCATCACAATGCTCCCTGACACTTGTCGTCAGTATGCTCCTTGAACACTGTCATGACAAGGCTCCATGCCTTTTTCATCACAATGATCCATGTCCTTTTCATCACAATGCTCCAAGACACCTGTAATCACAATGCTCCATGCACTTGTCATCACAGTGCTCCATGACATATTCATAAGAATGCTCCATGGCCTTCTCTTCACAATGCTCCATGCCCTTGTCATCACAATGCTCCAAGACCCCTGTAATCACAATGCTCCATGCCGCTTGCCATTATAGCGCTCCATGATGCTCGTCATCACAATTATCCTTGGTCTTCTCATCAAAGTGCTCCACGTTCTTGCCATCACAATGCTCCATGCCCTGGTCATCACAATGCTCTATGTTCCCTTTCATCACAATTCTCCACGTTCTTGGCATCACTATGTTCCATGACACTTCCCATCACAGTGTTAAATGCTTTGTCATCACAATACTGCACAAGCTTTTCATCAGAATACTCCATGACCCTTGTCATCACAATGATCCATGACCCCTGTCATCACAATGCTCCATGAGACGTATCATCACAATGCTCCATGACCCTTGTCATTACAGTGCTCCATGATGCTCGTCACCAGAATTATCCATGGTCTTCTCATCACAGTGCTCCACGGTCTTGCCATAACAATGCTCCATGCCCTGGTCATCACAATGCTCCATGTCCCTTGTCATCACATTTCTCCACGTCCTTGTCATCACAATGCTCCATGACAGTTCTCATCCCCATGTTACATGCTCTTGTCATCACAATTCTCCATGCACTTGTCATCGCAATGTCCCATGACCCCTGTCATAGCAAGCTCCATGCCTTTGTCATCACAATGCTTCACGACCTTTTCATCAAAATTCTGAAAGGCCGTTGTCATCACAATGCTCCATGCCCTTGTCATCGCAATGCTCCATGGCCCTTGTCATCACTATGCTCCAAGCCCTTGTCATCACAATGCTCCATTACCTTTGTCATCACAATCCTCCATAACACTCGGCATCACAATGCTCCATGCCATTCTCATCACAATGGAACATGAAATATGCCATCACAATGCTCCTTGACACCTGTCTTCACAATACTCCATGACCATGTCATCACAATGCTTCATGCCCTTTTCATCACAATGTGCCATGCCCACTGTCAACACAATTATCCATGAAACTTGTCAGACCAATGCTCCATGCTCCTGTCATCACAATGCTACATGACTCCAGTCATCACAATGCTCCGTGTGTCCCATCATCACAAGACTCCATGACGTGTGTCACCACAAAAGTCAATGCCCTCATCATCACAAGGCTCTGTGAAATTTGTCACCACAATGCTCCATGAACTTTTCATCAAAATGCTCAATGTTATTGTCATCACAGTGCTCCATGAACGCTCTCATCACATTGCTCCATGACCTTGTCATCACAAAGCTCCATGACGCATGTCATCAGAAGGCTCCATGGCCTTCTCATCACAATGTTCCATGCCCTTGCCATCACAATTCTCCATTAACCCTGTCAAAACAGTGCTCCATGACCCCTGCCATCACGATGTTCCTTGGCCTTGTCATCAAAAGGCTCCATGACCCTTCTAATCACAATGCTCCAAGACCTCTGTAATCACAATGCTCCATGCCCCTTTTCATCTCAATGATCCATGAATCCAGTCATCACAATGCACCATGCCCATCATCAAAATGCTTCATGCTATTGTCATCACAATGAAATCAAAATGCTCCATGATCTCTGTCATCACAATGCTCCAAATCCTTGTGATCAAAATGTTCCATAACACTTATCATCACAACGCCCCATGACGCTCGTCATCACAATTATCCATGATCTTCTCATCACAATGCTCCATGACCTTTTTCATCACAATGCTCAATACACTTGTCATCACAATGCTCCCTGACACTTGTCCTCAGTATGCTCCTTGAACCCTGTCATGACAAGGCTCCATGCATTTTTCATCACAATGTTCCATGCCCTTGTCATCACAAAGCTCCATGATGCATGTCATCAGAACGTTCCATGGCCATCTCATCCCAATGCTCCATGCCCTTGTCACCACAATGCCCCAATACCCCTGTAATCACAATGCTCCATGCCCCTTTTCATCAGAATATTCCATGAGACTTGTCATCACAAGTCTCCATGGTCTTCTCATCACAATGCTCCAGTACCTTGTCATCACAAGCCTCCATGGCGCCTGTCATCACAATACGCCCTGAACGTTTTCAGCCCCATGCTCTTTGACCTTCTCATCACAATGCTCCATCACCCCTGTCTCACAATGCTCCATGACTCCTGTCATCACAACGAACCATGAACACTGACAACACAATGATCCGGGACTCTTGTCATCAAAATGCTCCATGCCCTTGTCATCCCAATGCTCCATGACCCCTGTAATCACAATGCTCCGTGACGATTGTCATCACAGTTCTCCATGAACCTTGTCATCACAATGCTCCATGCCTTTGTCAGCAATATGCTACATAATCTTGTCATCACAATGCTCCATGCGCTTGTCATCACAATCCTTCATGACACTTTGGATCATATTGCTTCATGCCCTTGGCATCTCCCTCTTGCCTTTCTGGTTTTTACAGATTTTCGGATGTCCCTATTGACCCGTGGGAAGTGACAATACTTTGTAGTGTGGATTTGCATTGCGTGCTTGCTTGATTGTCCAAAAAGATCGTATGCGTTTTATCCTGAATATATTCAGGAGAAAACGCATACGCCCTTTTTGGCCAAGTGCATCATTGTCGAAGTTGTGATGCTTTTCCTGTGCTTTAAAGGCGATTCCAATTTACCTCTTGAAATATGTTTTGTGTAATTCTGCCTCATTTTCAAATCAGCTTCGTTGCCTTCCCTCAACAGATTTTTGGAAGACAGTAGTCCTTTATAACTGTAGGATTGTGAATTGCTGTGCCCGTGAGCTCCAATTTTCGAATTCCATTTTTGGGAGCTGACTGCAAATCCACAATTTTGCTTCAGGACCTATACTTGTTCCAGGGGTGGCTATACTGTTCCCTGCAGGTGGCTGAGGCTTTGGTTAATTCTTCTTCCTGACGGGAATTTAGAGTGACATGTGCCCGTCCAAAAGCCTACATCTACTCTCTGATTGGTTCTCCCTCTTCCCTTTCATCCTCTGCACAATTAGCAAACTGTGCGAACCAGGAGGTTATAGGGGCTGGCTCTCCTAAGTTGGGAGATTGAGAGTAAAGCAGATGGAATGCCAAACTGGAGCACAAGGATAGGAAAAATTAGGAGATTTTTAGAAACCTTTCACCATCACAGGGTGTCCATTCTCTAGGTTTCCCTTACATGTTATAACTGTAGTGATATTCCCTACTACCTGGAGATTTGGGATCCATGGAATCGTGGCATGCATTACTACTTTAAAGGGTCTGCATTTTCTCTCCCAATCTCACCAGTCCTCTCAGTCCCAAGTGTCCAGCCTTATGTCTCATCCAGCTGTGTTTGCAGATATGGTCATTCCCGGTTTCATCAGAACCCCTGAAGGAATTGTGTAAGAATTTCGCTGTTTTTTTTTTGTTTTTGAAATTCATTTTTATAATGGGGTTGACCTGATTTTCACTGACGTGTTTATGCCAGTCTAGACACACTTGATTCCCTTATGAAGACAAATCAATACATAGGTTTTAAGATTCTCACTAGTCAGATATATTCTCTGCGGGGAATAGGGGTTTTGAGTCCCGTTCACTGAGGAAGGTGTAGGTCTCGTCTATTCTCTATTTGGTTTATGGAATGGTACCTGTGCTAATATCAAACTCTGGTTTTATGCATCACCCCACATCTCCTTTCCCATTAAACAGGCATAACAGTGGTTTCTAAATGTGAGACTCTGTTCTCTTTCTTAATTCAGTTCATGTGTTTTGATGTTGACATTCCCTCTGTAAGTGATATCTTATGAATAGATTCTTTTTCTGTGTGACTAATTTCACTTAGAATCATCATACCTAAATCCACTCTTTATGCTGCTACTGGCCTTATGACATTGATTCCACGTCTGAGTGATATTCCGTTGTACAAAATTACCACAAGTAATTTATGCATTTGTCTTTTTCCTGGGATATTTTAGGTGTACCGAAGTTGAGGTTCTTGTATGCAGAGCAGACCTAAACTTTGGGGTGCCTGTGTCTCGTCGATATTTAGTCTTCCCAAGTTATATGTCCATGAGTTGAAGTCCCCTTTGCTCGGGGGCTTTGTATTTAAATGTTTTAGGAAACAGCATACACTTCTTCAGAGTGGCTCTTGGATATTTATACCCCACCCATCAGCGTGACTATGCTCCCTGTTCTCCATGGCCTCTCCAGCATTTCTGGTTTGTACACATTTTTTGGATGGCCTTTCTGAGCAGTGGAAATTGAGACTTCTTTGTTGTGCGGATTTGCATTTCCCGCTTGCTTGGTTGGCCAAAAACTTTGTATGTGTTTTTTTCCTGAAGATATTCATGAAAAAAAGGCATACACACTTTTGCCCAATTGCATCATTTTAGAAATTCTGCTGCTTTTCATATGCTTTAAATGTGAGTACAATCTACCTTTTGAAATCTGTTTCCTGTAATTCTGCCTCTCATTCAGATCCTCTTCGTTGCCTTACCTGAATATATTTTTGGACGTTGGTTATCATTTATATCTTTGCAGGTCTTTGAATTGTCTGCTCCTGAGCTCCATTTTACAACTCGCTTTTATTGTGAGCTCGCCGCCAAACCATTGGATTGCTTCTGGCCCTATTCTGGTTCTGAGGAGGCAGGCTGAGCCTTTGGTTAATTCTTGTTCCTAATGGGAAATTAGAGTGACATGTGCCTGTCAAAACTCCTGCAGCGTATCTCTCATTGGTTCCCCCCTTTCCATTTATCCTCTGCACAAATTGCAAACTGTGTGAAACAGGAGGTTAAAGGTGCTGATTCTCCAAGAGGGGATATTGTTAATAATGTGGCTGGAATGGCGAACCCCAGCACCAGGAGATCAAAAATGAGGTGCATTTTAGATACCTTTCCTGAGCACATGTTGTACATTCATCTCGGTTTCGCAGGCATGTTTTCGCTGTCAGAAGATTCCCTTGAACCTGCCGATTTGCGACCCATGGAATGGGTACCAGGCAGTATTACTTTAAAAGGTCTGCATTTCCTCACCCAGCCTCTCTAACATCTCTTAGCATGCATAGCTTCCAGCCTTATATATCATCCTGCTGTGGGTCTACATGTGTTCAATCCATGTTACATCGTAGCCCTTCAACAAAAGTTGTAAGAATTTTTGTCTGTCTCACCGTTTTATAAATATTTTTAAATTTATTTTTATATTGGTTACAGCTGATTTTCAAAGCTCTGTTTTTTGCTGCTGTACATCCACTTGATTCATGTACTGTGAGACAACAATAAATTATTTTTCAGATGCTTACGAGTCATATGTATTATTGTCCAGTGACTTGAGTGGGCTGAGTGCAGTTCTTTGAGGTACCATGTAGGCCTTGTCATTTATTCAATTTGGTACTTGGAATGGTATATTTGCTAATTTCAACCTCGTGGATAATACCTCACCATTCCCCACCTTTCCCATTTAGCAGCCTTATGTCTATTTTCTACATATTTGACTATGTTTCTGTTTTGTAGTTTATTTCATGTGTAGCCATTTTTGATTCCACCTTTAAGTGACATCTTATGATATGTGTCTTTTTCTTTCTGACATATGTCACTTAGAATGATCGTATGTAACTCCTCCAGAGTTGTTCCAACTGGCCTTATTTCATTGATTTCGGGATGAGTAATATTCCACTCTACATAAGTACCCCAACTCTTTTATCCATTTTATCCTTCCAGGGACATGTAGGTTATATCCACGTGGAGGCCCTTTTTATCCGAGAGGTGATAAACGTTGGGGTGCCTGTTTTCTGTCCATTTTTGTTTTTCCCAAGGTATACGCCCATGAGTGCAAGTGCACTATGCTCTGTAGCTCATCTTTTAGATGTTTTAGCAAACACAATACACTTCTCCAGAGTGGCCGTTGGCAAATTACATTTCCTCAATCAGCCTCACAGGGCTCCCTTTTCTCCTCGCCCTGTCCTGCATTTCTGGTGTTTACACTTTATGTGGATGGCCCTTCTGACTGATGTGAAGTGATACATTTTGTAGTATTGATTTCCAGTGCCCACCTGTTTGGTTGGATAAAAAGTGTGTATGGCCTTTACTTGAATATATTCAGAAAAAAATGCATACGCCCTTTTGGGCCAACTGCATCATTGGCGATGTTCAGCCCCTTTTCTTGTGCTTTAATGGGGAGTCCTTTCTACCTCTTCAAATCTGTTTCCTGCCACACCCCCTTGCTTACAAGTCCTTTTCTGTGACTTACCTCAAGACATTTTTCAACAATAGATATTTTCAACTCTGCAGTTTCATGAATTTTAGTGCCCCTGAGTTCCATTTTTCAACTTCTGTTTTTGGAAACTGGACACAAAACAGCGGGATTTCCTCTAGACCTATTCTGTTTCCATGGGCAATTCTAGCCTTTGATTAATTTGTCTTCCAGATTGGAAATTAGAGTGGCATGTGCCTGTCCAAACAACTAAGACTTGTCTCTAAATTTTTCTCATCCTTCCGCTTCATCCTCTGGACAAATTCCAAACTGTGTGCAACAGGATGTAGACGGTGCTGATATCCCCAAGTGAGGAGATTGTTAGGAAAGATGCTGGAGGGGTGAACCCGAGCACCAGGCGATGAGGAGAAGAGGTGCCTTTTCCAAACTCTTTCCGATCAAACGGTGTACCATCCTCTAGGTGTGACAGGCATGTTTTAGCTGTAGGAAGGGTCCCGTGCATGGAAGGAGAACACCAGGGATTTTTCCAAATCAGTGCCTCCCCGTACCCCAAACTGGGGTATTTTTAAGCTACAGCTACACGTATGTCCATTAAAGGCCTTGGGAAATAGGCAGAGTCCAAACTTTAGATGATGGAAATCTTCAGGTTCAGAAGTGTTCACCATGGGCCTTGCTTAGGTTACATTTTATCTGTCATTGATAGATGATGTCAATAAAAATATCTATTCTTTTTCAGATTATTTCCCCTTATAGGTTATTGCAAAATATTCAGTGTTGTTCCCTGTGCTATACAGTAGTTCCTTGTTGATGATCTATTTTATACATAGCAGTGTGTATGTGTTAATCCCAAACTGTTAATTTATCCCTTCTCCTACCTTTCCCCTTTGGTAATAATAAATTATAAGATTTTATACTTCTCAGAAATGGGGGAGCTGAAAGAGAGGTATCCTTTTCAATGGAAAAGCATTCAAAACAAGATTGAAGTTTCAGCCAAGAGTATTCGATGTACATCCATGGAAATAAATCACTTCACTTCTCTAATGTTGACCTGACAAATAAGACAGACGTCTTCACTGAACTTGCTTATAGTAAAGTGATGGAAATATCAAATGTAAGTCTTAGAAAAATCTTATTTTACCCGAGCATTATACACTGCTCTATGTTAACTACAGTTTGGCTCACACATCTGTTCATTGAAGTTACAATGTTCTCAATTTCTGTTACTGATCCTCCAGAGTGGACCCCAACAGGATTCCCCGTGCCCAGTGTCATTGGAGCCAAGAGATCAAGACTGAGTTTGGTTCAGAAGCAAAGGAAACATTATTTTGAAAACCGAATGGAGAGGTGAGAGCGTGCAGTCCCCCACGGGCTGTGGGCTGGGCTGCTGTGTAGGGATCCTGGCAGAGTCAGTGGGAGGGAGGGGATGGAGCTCTCGAGGGCTGGGTTGGCTGCAGCTCAGGCTCTATGCCGTGGAGTCTGCATGGGACCCTGCTAGCTGAGGTGTCGACCCAGCCATTCTGCACTAGGAAATCGGGTCTGAAGTGCCGGGTGTGGGACCTCTGCATGCGGAACCTTAGGAGCACGTGAAATTAGACAAAGCACAAAGGAAAAACCGGTTAGACTTTATTTTATTGCCCAGATTCTCTTTTTATCTCCCAGGAATTTTTAATGAACGTTGCCGGAGACGAACCCCTCCTCTGCTTTTTGTTCCGTTCCTCATTCTTGGGGTGTTGAGGGTGCAGACCCCTCTTTTGTAACTGCTTCATGCTGTGGTGGCAGCCCTGACACCTGGGGGGAGGGGCAAAACGTTTCCCCACCAGCCTCCAGGTGAGGTTGATTGTCCCAAGGCCTCCTGCCTCACTTCTCGTCCGCCTGAGCACCAGCATTGGAAGTGTTATAGATTCTAATGACCTTTAAGGGTCCAGGAAAGAGATGCGCAGAGATCCTGAGGTGGCAGGTTTCACCCCACCCCACATTTGTTCGCCGACCTTAGGCTGAAGGTTTTTGCCAGCCTAGATGCTCTGACCAGTAGTCTGTGCTTTTTTTAATTAGGTCCCTGAATAAATGTACAAACAGCACCATGTGTCAGAACCCTGCCCGTGCAACTCCCAGACAGTCCAGGGTCAGTGGTGATCCAGGACCATGACGTCCACTGAGTCAACGGCCTTTAGAAGTAGCCAGCAGTCCAGCCGGTCATATTGGCCACCATCACCGCGTTGAATGTAGGGTTTTCTATGGTGAAAGCGTGATATACGTTTCCCCCGCCAAGCTTATTAGCTCCCCTCTGGGGGCAGTAAGTCCTGCAAGCAGTAGTCTGCTCTTTCGGGGCACAGTCTTCTTGTTTTCTGAGAGAAACTCCAGGTCAAGTGATGGTCACACGAGTCATCTTGGGGGCCCGTTGCCCCCGTTTGTCTCTCTGGAGGTTGGAGTTGGAGGGCCTCCTCACTCGAGGTCAGTGTGTCCACAGAGCGAGCCGTGCAACTTCAGGGCATGATGGGTGGTTAGGATCACGACGTGGGGTCCTTTTCCTTAGGAGGGAGCTGGCCTTGTGGGCTGCTGATTTCTAGCTTTTTAGATACCCCAGTATCCTGACCTGATGAGTCGGTGGGCAAAGCCCTTTGTGACCATAATTTATCATACCTGAAGGGCATTCTCGTGTTGCTCCATTTCAAGTGGTCCCAGTTTTTGCACTAAGGCTCCAAGGGCAATTAACCTTTGACCGTGTATGTAAAGGTCAAAGGGTTTAGCTAAATTAGGGAGTTCCTGGGCAAGGGTCTGAATTGACTGCTCTTTCCATTCTTGAAAGGCTGCTTCTGGATTCTATTCAAAGGATCATCATCTTTTCGTGTCAGTGTTTCATGTAGAGGCCCAGCTATTAGACTGTAGTTAGGGATCCAGATGCAGAAAACCTTGGCCTCCCCAGGAACCCCTAAGCTGTCTTCTAGTTTTAGAAGAGGTAAGGCTGCAAATGGCTTCTTCCCAATCCTGGGATGTGTTTCTCCGAATATCTGTGAGAATGAAGCCCAGGCATGTCACCTGAGCATGGGGTATCTGAGCCTTTTTCTTGGACACCTTTTATCCTTTCTTGGCTAGGTAGTTCAGAGGCGTCTTTAGTAGGCCTGGCGATCAGAATGTCATCTGCATATTGAAGGAGGGTTCCCTTTTACAGAGGTAGAACTTTTAGGTCTTTAGAGGACATTTCCCGAATGATGATGTGGGCATTTTTGAACCATTGGTGCAGGACGGCCCAGCATTATTGCTTGTGTTGCATGTTGTGTCCTGCCACTCACAAGCCAAAAATTCTTGTGACTCTGAGATGAATGGAATACAGAAGAAGGCATCATTGAAGTGTAATAGAGAATGCCATGGCCTGGTGGATGGTAGAATGAGCAGCAGGGTGTAGGAAATAGGAGCTACTGGATGTATATCCTCGGTGGCTTCACTGACTGTCCTGATATCCTTTACCAGGTCTCCAGCAGCCCATAGGGCTCTCGTGGTCAGGCCAATCCAAGGATATGGAGCTCACCTGGGCTGCATCCTGCACCCCACAGCCCACGGGGCTCTCGTGTTCAAGTCCCTCACAGGGTATGGAGGTCACCTGTGCAGCTACCCAGCAGCCCATGGGGCTCTCATAGTCAGGCCCTTCCCAGGATACAGAACTCCCCAGGGCAGGTACCCCAGCAGGGCTGGACACACAGGAACTGTGCACATAGCCCACCTTGCAGAGAACCCCCAGCTCACCTGTCGCTCACAGCTGACACAGAACACCTCAGAGCAGGACTTGAACTAACAAACAGCAGCTCTGACAGGTCTGTGACCCTGGCTATCACTCTGTGCAGCCTCTCTCTGCCTGGTCTTCCAGACACTTCCACTGCAGCCAGGGCACCAGGCCTCTGTCTCCAACCACCATCACTCCTCTCCCTGACTCCTGGGTTCCTCTCATTAGGATAGGGTCTTCTTGAAGTTGTTTTCCACTCATGGACCAGATCAAATGATAAGAAAACAAGCCGCAGCTGCAGCCCCTTGTCTATCCTGACTCTCAAGAGCCCACACCTGTTCCTTGGGACTGACCCGTTTAGCAAGGTTCATTTTCTGCAACTGTGAGCCCCTGAGAGGTGAGGATTGGCTGACTTGGGCAGCCTGACACTGCCTGCCAGCCCCCCACCCACAGGTGTGCCTGGGTTGAGGTCAATATAAACACCTCTCCAGTCAGCAAGAGCCCCTGTAGCAGTGCCTGATGCCATATTCTCTGCCCCGTCAGCAGTGTCGGGGCTGGGGTGGTGGGAGGGAGTGAGGGGCCGTGGCTTTGTGGGTGGCCCAGTGTGAGTGGGGCTCTGCTGGACTTTCTGCAGGAGTTGCCAGGCTGCCACCTGCTAAAGAAGAGGATGTGTCACCCATACCTGCCACTGGAATTTCTCCCCAGGCAGAAGTGAGGAATTAAAAAACAGTGGGGGCCGTGGCAGGAGGGGTATCTCAGGCAGGGAAATGGAAAGATTCCAGAAGAGCATCTGGGGTCAGGACCATCCTGGCTGGCCTGCAGGCACCAAGTCGGCCTGCGTGCTCTCGCTAGTGTGGCTCCACAGCCCTTCCTCTAGGCTTGCAAGTGCTTGTACATATTCACGTGTTTTACCTGGAAAGGGTGGGAAGAGTTCAGCTGCAGCAGGACTGGGGCTCAGCTCACATTTACTCACAGACACATCGACACAGTCCCCCAGCTTTGCAATGAGGATGTTCCTTGTGGGGGGGGAGCGCTGCTGAGTGCATGGGAGACAATTTCCCACCTCTGACCAACTTAAGAATTTTTTACCACTGGAGCAAGTGTCCTGATACGATTTTCCTCTCTATAACTGGTGAGTTCTGTTTTTTTTTCTTTTTTTCTTTTTGCTTCAAGGTAGATTTTATTTATTCCTCTTTTTTTTTTAATTTGGAGATATAAACATGGAAATAATGCATTAATATAAAGACGTCTATGTGAAGGGAAAAAGTTGTTTTTCTGTTTTATTTATTAAATGTTATTTATTTATTTTTAATTTTTTTAAATTTATTTCTTTTATACAGCAGGTTCTTATTGGATATCTATTTTATACATATAAGTGTGCACATGTGAATCCCAGTCTCCCAATTCATCCCACCACCACCCTCACATGGCGTTCCCTCCTTGGTGTCCATATGTTTGTTCTCTACATCTGTGTCTCTATCTCTGCCATGCACACCAGTTCATCTGTACCATTTTTCTAGGTTCCACATATATGTATTAATATACAATATTTGTTTTTCTCTTTCTGACTTACTTCACTCTGTATGACAGTCTCTAGATCCATCAAGGTCTCTACAAATGACCCAATTTCATTCCTATGTATGGCTGAGTAATAATCCGTTGTATATATGTACCAGGTCTTTATCCATTCATCTGTCTGTGGGCACTTAGGTTGATTTCATTACCTGGCTATTGTAAATAGTGCTGCAGTGAACATTGTGGTGAATGTGTCTTTTTGATTTATGGTTTTCTCTGGGTATATGCCCAGTAGTGGGATTGCTGGATTATATGGTAATTCTATTTTTAGTTTTTTAAGGAACCTCCATACTGTTCTCCATAGAGACTGTATTGATTTACATTCCCAACAATAGTGGAATAAGGTTCCTTTTCTCCACACCCTCTCCAGCATTTGTTGTTTGTAGATTTTCTGATGATGCCCATTCTAACAGGTGTGACGTGATACCTCATTGTAGTTTCGATTTCCATTTCTCTAATAATTAGTGATGTTGAGCAGATTTTCATGTGCGTACTGGCCATTTCTATGTCTTCTTGGAAGAAATGTCTATTTAGATCTTTCATTTTTGTATTGGGTTGTTTGTTTTATTAATATTGACCTGCATGAGCTGTTTATATATATTGGAGATTAATCATTTGTCCATTGATTCGTTTGCAAATATTTTCTGCCATTCTGAGGGTTGTCTTTTCGTCTTGTTTGTAGTTTCCTTTGCTTTGCAAAAGCTTTTACGTTTCATTAGGTCCCATCTGTTTAGTTTTCTTTTTTATTTCATTACTATAGGAGGTGGATCAAAAAAGATCTTGCTGTGATTTACGTCAGAGTATCCTTCGTAAGTTTTCCTCTCAGAGTTTTATACTGTCCGGTCTTACATTAAGGTCTCTAATCCATTTTGAATATATTTTTAGGTATGGTGTTGGGGAGTGTTCTAATTTCATTCTTTTACATGTAGCTCTCCATAATTCCCAGCACCAATGATTGAAGAGACTGTCTTATCTCCATTGTATAGTCTTGCCTCCTTTGTCATACATTAGTTCAACATAGGTGTGTAGGTTTATCCTTGGGCTTTCTTTTTTTTTTTTCCTTTTACACGTTTATTGGAGTATAATTGCTTTACAATGGAGTGTTCGTTTCTGCTGTATAACAAAGTGAATCAGCTATACCTATACAAATATCACCAGATCCCCTCCCTCTTGCATCTCCCTCCCACACTCCATATCCCACCCATTTATGTGGTCACAAAGCACCGAGCTGATCTCCCTGTTCTATGTGGCTGCTTCCCAGTAGCTATCGGTGTTACATTTGGTCATATATTTATGTCCATGCCACTCTCTCACTTCGTCCCAGCTTACCCATCCCCCTTCCGGTGTCCTCAAGTCCTTTCTCTATGTCTGTGTCCTTAATCCTCTCCTACCACTAGGTTCTTCAAAATGTTTTTTTTTTCTTCATTAGATTCCATATATCTCTGTTAACATACAGTATTTGTTTTTCCCTTTCTGACTTACTTCACTGTGTAGGACAGATTCTAAGTCCATCCACCACAGTACAAATAACTCAGTTTTGCTTCTTTTTATGGTTGAGTAATATTTGATTGTATATATGTGCCAGATCTTCTTTATCCATTCATCTGTCGATGGACACTTAGGTTGCTTCCATGTCCTGGCTAATGCAAATAGAGCTGCAATGAACATTTTTGTACATAACTCTTTTTGAATTATGGTTTTCACAAGGCAAATGCCCATTAGTTGGATTGTTGTGTCGTATGGTACTTCTATTGTTAGTTATTTAAAGGAACCTCCGTACTGTTCTCCCTAGTGCCCATATCAATTTACATTCCCACCCACAGTGCAAGTGTGTTCCCTTTTCTCCAATAAAGGCCTCTCCAGCATTTATTGTTTTGTAGATTTTTTTTGATGATTGCCACGCTGATTGCTGTGAGGTGATACCTCACAGTAGTTTTGATTTGCATTTCTCTAATGATTAGTGATATTCAGCATCCTTTCATGTGTTTCTTGGTAATCTGTATATCTTCTTTGGAGAAATGTCTATTAGGTCTTCTGCCCGTTTTTGGATTGGGTTGTTTGTTTTTGTGATATTGAGCTACATGAGGTGCTTGTAAAGTTTGGAGATTAATCCTTTGTCAATTGCTTCATTTGAAAATATTTTCTCCCATTCTGAGGGTTGTTTTTGCATCTTGTTTATGTTTCCCTGTACTGTGTAAAAGCTTTTAAGTTTCATTAGGTCCCATTTGTTGATTTCTGTTTTTATTTCCATTTCTCTAGGAGGTGTGTCAAAAAGGATCTTGCTGTGATTTATGTCATAGAGTGTTCTGCCTATGGTTTCCTCTAAGTGTTTTATAGTGTCTGGTCTTATATTTAGATCTCTAATCAATTTAGAGTTTATTTTTGTGTATGGTGTTATGGAGTGTTCTAATTTCATTCTTTTATGTGTAGGGGTCCAGTTTTTCCAGCACCAATTACTGAAGAGACTGTCTTTTCTCCATTGTATATCCTTAGCTCCTTTGTCATAGATGAGATAGCCATAGGTATGTCGGTTTATCTCTGGGCTTTCTGTCCTGTTCCATTGATCTGTGTTTATGCCAATCTACATACACTTGATTCCATTATGGAGACATATAAATACATAGGTTTCAAGGTTATTACCAGTCAGATATATTCCTCTTCAGTGAATAGGGTGTTTTGTGTCCAGTTCACTGAGAAAGGAGTAGGTCTTGTCTATTACCTATTTGGTATATGGAATGGGATCTGTGCTAATTTCAAACTCTGGTTTTACACATCTCCCCACGTCAC
This sequence comes from Mesoplodon mirus, assembly GCF_964341445.2. Lineage (NCBI taxonomy): Eukaryota > Metazoa > Chordata > Mammalia > Artiodactyla > Ziphiidae > Mesoplodon > Mesoplodon mirus. The sequence continues at coordinate 99,921 of NW_028294905.1, read as the reverse complement.
CTTTCCCCTTAAGGAGGCATAAGTGTGTTTTCTAAATGTGTAACTCTGTTCTCTTTTGAAATTCAGTTCATGTGTAGCCATGTTTACATTTCCTCTATAAGTGATATATTACAATAAGTTTCTTTTTCTTTGTGGCTCATTTCACTTAGCATCATCGTACCTAAAGCCACTCATTATGCTGCTATTGGCCTTATGACATTGATTTTATGTCTGAGTGACATTCCATTGTATATAAATACCACAACATCTATATCCATTTTTTTTTCCTTTCCTGGGATATATAAAGTGTACCGAAGTCGAGGTTCTTGTAAACAGAGCAGCCCTAAAGTTTGGGCTGGCTGTGTGTTGTGGATTTTTAGTTTTCCCAAAATACACGCCCATGAGTGGAAGTGTGCTATGCTCTGTAGCTCTGTTTTAGAAAACAACATACAGTTCTCCAGAGAAGCTGTTGGCAATTTACATCTGGTCCATCGGCGTAACCAGGCTCCCTTATCTCCATGGCCTGTCCTGCATTTGTGGTTTTTACACTATTTGTGGATGGCCCTTTTGACTGGAGGTAAGGGACACTTCAATGTAGTGTGGATTTGCAATGCCTGATGGCTTGCTTGGCCAAAAAGGGCGTATGCATTTTTTCCCGAATATATTCAAGAAAATACACATAGTCCCTTTTCAGCCAAGGGCAACATTGTCGAAATTCTGTCGCTTTTCATGTGCTTTAAAGACGACTCCAATCTACCTCTTGAAATCTGTTTCCTTCAATTCTGCCTTGCATTCAAATCCTCTTCACTGCCTTTCCTCAATATATTTCTGGATGATAGTTGTCCTTTATAAATCTGCAAGTTTGTGAATTGCTGTGCCCCTGATTTCCATTTTTCAACTCGCCTCTTTGTGAGCTGGCTGCAATACCGCAGGATGGCTTTAGGCCCTAGTCTGGTTCCGGGGCTTCAGGCTGAGCCTTTGGTTAATTCTTCTTCCTGATGGGAAACTAGAGTGACATGTGCCCATCCAAACACCTACAGCTAATCTCTCATTTATTTCCCCTCTTCCTGTTCATCCTCTGCACAATTTGCAAACTGTGCATAACGGGAGGGTAAAGTCGCTGACACTCCAAGTGGCGAGATTTTGAGTAATGCAGATGGAATGGCGAATCCGAGCACGACAAAAGGAAAAATGAGGTACCTTTTAGAAAACTTTCCCAATTACACAGTGTACCATCCACTGGGTTTCCCATGCATGTTTTAACTGGAGGAAGATTCCCTTAAACCTGGAGAGTTGGGACCACTAGAATGGGTAGCACACAGTATTGCTCTAAGTGGTGTTCTTTTGCTCACACAACCTCAGCAATCTTGTCAGCCCCAAGTGTCCAGTCTTATGTCTCATCCAGCTATGGGTGTAAAGGTGGTCAATATAGCTTGCATCACAGGCCCTGAACGTAGTTTTTAAGACTTTCTATCTGTTTTTGCATTTTGCTTTTGAAATTTATTTTTATAAGTGGGTTTAAATGAATTTCAGTGCTATGTTCATGCCGTTATACACACACATGATTCCTTTATGGAGACATGAGAATACATATGTTTTAAATTACATAGAGTCAGACATATTCCTCTGCAATGAATAGGGGGTGTTGAGTCCAGTTCATTGTGCCGGGAGTAGGTGGTGTCTATTACATACATGGTTTATATAATAGTATCTGTTCTAATATAAAACTGTTGTTTTATGAATCACCCCACCACGGCTTTCCCATTAAGCAGGCAGAAGATGTTTTCTAAATGTATGAATCTGTTGTGTTTGTCATTCAGTTCATGTGTAGTCATGTGTACATTCCCACTATGAGTGATATCTTATGATAAGATTAGTTACTCTGTAATCTTTCATAACTCAGTTCATGTGTAGCCATGTTTACAGGAACTTCATAAGTGATATCTTATGATAAGTTTCTTTCTCTGTGTGACTTATTTCACTTAGAATCATTGTACCTGAATCCACTCATTTTGCTGCTACTGGCCTTATGACATTGATTTCATGGCTGAGCGATATTCCATCGTACGTAAGTACCACAATATCTTGAACCATTTTTGTCTTTCCTGGGACACTTAAGGTGTACTCAAGTTGAGGTTCTTGTAAGCAGTGCAGCGCTAAATTTTAGGGAGGCTCTGTCTTATTGATTTTCAGTTTTCCCAAGGTATATTCCCTAGACTGGCAGTGCCCTTGGCTCTGTAGTTCTGTTGTTTACTTGTTTTAGGGAACACAATGCACTCCTCCAGAGAGGCAGTTGGCAACTTACATCTTGCCCATCAGCATAACAAGGCTCCCTGACCTCCAGGGCCTGTCTTCCCTTTCTGGTTTTTACACATTTTGTGGATGTCCCTTTTGACCCGGTGGAAGGGATACTTCTTTGTAGTGCAGATTTTCATTGCAGCTTGCTTACTTGGCCAAAAAGGGCGTATGCATTTTCTCCTGAATATATTCAGGAGAAAACGCATACGCCATTTTTGGACAAGTGCATCATTGTCGAAGTTGTGCCCCTCTTCCTGTGCTTGAAAGGAGATTCCAATGTACCTCTTGAAATCTGTTTCCTGCTATTCTGCCTCGTTTTAAAGTCCGCCTCTCTGCCTTCCCTCAAAAGATTTTTGGACGATAGTTGTCCTCTATTACTCTGCCAGTTTGTAAATTGCTGTGCCCCTGAGCTACATTTTTCAACTCGTTTTTGAGAGCTGACCGCAAATCCAAAATTATGGTTCAAAACCTATACTGGTTCCCGGCGGGTGGCCGAGACATTGGTAAATCCTACTTCCTGCCAGGCAATTAAAGTGACATGTACCTGTCCAAATGCCTAACAGCTACTCTCTCATTGGTTCTCCCTCTTCCCTTTCATCCTCTGCCAAATTGGCAACCTGTGCGAACCAGGACGTTTTACGGACTCTCGCTCCAAGTAGGGAGATTGATAGTAAAGCAGTTGGAAGGTCAAAATGTAGCACAAGGAGAGGGACTATAAGTTGAATTTTAGAAACCTTTCGTATTCACAGTGTGTCCATTCTCTAAGTTTCCCATAAATGTTATGGCGGTAGTAATATTCCCTTACACATGGAGAGTTGGGACCCATGGAATGGGTGCCACACATTATTGCTTTAAAGGGTCTGCATTTGCTCACCCAGTCTCACCAAACCTCTCAGTCTCAAGTGTCCAGCTTTATGCCACATCCAGCTCTCGTTGTAGGTAGGGTCACTCCAGGTTTCATCAGAGTCCCTGAAGGAATTGTAAAGAATTTCCCTGTTTTTTTGTTTTGTTTTTGAAATTCCTTTTATAGTGGGTTTGAGCTGATTCTCACTGCCATGTTTATGCCAGTCTAGACACACTTGATTCCCTTATGGTGACATATCAATACATAGGTTTTAAGATTCTTACTAGTCAGATATATTCCTCTGCGTAGAATATTGGGTTTTGATTCCCTTTCACTGATGAAGGTGTAGGTCTTGTCTATTCCGTATTTCGATTTTGGAATGGTACTTGTACTAATATCAAACTCTGGTATTATGCATCACCCCACCTCTCATTCCTCCTTAAGCAGGCATAAGTGTGTTTTCTAAATGTGAGACTCTGTTCCCTTACCTAACACAGATCATGTGTAGCCATGTTACAGAAAATTCATAAGTGCTATCTTATGATAAGTTTGTTTTTCTGTGTGACTTATTTCACTTAGAATCATCGTAACTGAATCCAGTCATTTTCCTGTTACTGGCATTATGACATTTATTTCATGGCTGAGGGATAATCCATCGTACATAAGTACCACAATTTTTTGAACCATTTTTATCTATACTGGGATATTTATAGAGTACCCAATTTGAGATTCTTGTAAGCAGTGCAGCCCTAAATTTTGGGGTGGCTCTATCTTTTTGATTTTCAGTTTTCCCAAGGTATATTCCCTAGACTGGAAGTGCCCTTGGCTCTGTAGCTCTGTTGTTTACTTGTTTTAGGGAACACAATGCACTCCTCCAGAGAGGCAGTTGGCAATTTACATCCCGCCCATCAGCATGAAAAGGCTCCATGTTCTCCAGGGCCTCTCTAGGATTTCTGGTTTTTACACATTTTGTGGATGTCCCTTTTGACTGGTGGGAAGTGATAAAACATTGCTGTGCACATCTGCATTGCCCACTTGCTTGCTTGGCCAAAAAGGGCGTATGCGTTTTCTCCTGAATATATTCAGGAAAAAACGCAAACGCCCTTTTTGGCCAAGTGCATCATTATCGAAGTTGTGCCCCTCTTCCTGTGCTTTACAGGTGATTGCAACGAACGACTTGAAATCTGTTTCCTGCTATTCTGCCTCGCTTTGAAGGCCGTCTCGTTGCCTTCCCTTAACAGATTTTTTGGATGAAAGTTGTCCTTTATTACTCTGCCTGTTTTTTGAATTGCTGTGCCCCTGAGCTCCATTTTTCAACTCGTTTTTTGTGAGCTGACCGCAAGTCCAAAATTTTTGTTCAGGTCCTATACTTGTTCATGGCGGGTGGCTGAGAATTTGATTAATTCTTCTTCCTACCGGGCAATTAGAGTGAAATGTGCCCGTCCAAATGCCTAAGAGCTACTCTTTCATTGGTTTCCCCTTTTCCCTTTCATCCTCTTCCAAATTGGCAACCTGTGCGAACCAGGAGGTTAAATGGGCTGTCTCTCCAAGGTGGGAGATTGATAGTAAAGCAGTTGGAATGTCAAACCGGAGTACCAGGAGAGGGACAATTAGTTGGGTTTTAGTAACCTTCGTAAACACTGTGTGTCCATTATCTTGGTTTCCTGAATATGTTATAGCTGTAGTAATATTCCCTTCAACATGGAGAGTTGGGAACCATGGAATGGGTGCCTCACATTATTGCTTTAAAGGGTCTGTATTTGCTAACCCAAATATACCAGTCCTCTCAGTCCCAACTGTCCAGCCTTATGCCACATGCAGCTATCGTTGTACACAGGGTCATTCCAGGTTTCAGCAGAGACCATGAAGGAATTGTAAAGAATTTCCCTGTTTTGTTGTTTTGTTTTTGAAATTGTTTTTATAGTGGGTTTGAGCTGATTCTCACTGCCGTGTTTATGCCAGTCTAGACACACTTGTTTTCTTACGGAGACATATCAATACATAGGTTTTAAGAATCTTACTAGTCAGATATATTCCTCTGAGGGAAGTATACGGTCTTGATTCCCTTTCAGGGAGGAAGGTGTAGATCTTGTCTATTCTGTATTTGGTTTCTGGAATGGTGCCTGTACATATATCAAACTCTGGTTTTATGCAACACCCCACCTCTCCTTCCCCCTTAAGCAGGCATAAGAGTGTTTCCTAAATATGAGACTCTCTTCTCTTTCCTAACTCAGTTCATGTGTAGCCATGTTTACAGGATTTTCATAAGTGATATCTTATGATAAATTTCTTTTTCTGTGTGACTTATTTCACTTAGAATCATCGTACCTGAATCCATTCATTTTGCTGCTACTGGTCTTATGACATTGATTTCATGGCTGCGGGATATTCCATCGTACGTAAATACCACAATTTTTTGAACCATTTTTATCTTTCCTTGGATATTTAAGGTATACCCAAGTTGAGGTTCTTGTAAGCAGTGCAGCCCTAAATTTTGGGGTGTCTCTGTCTTATTGATTTTAAGTTTTCCCAAGGTATATTCCCTAGCCTGTAAGTGCCTTTGGCTCTGTAGCTCTGTTGTTTACTTGTTTTAGGGAACACAATGCACTCCTCCAGAGAGGAAGTTGGCAATTTACATGCCTTCCTTCAGCATAACAAGGCTCCCTGTACTCCAGGGCCTGTCTTGCCTTTCTGGTTTTTACACATTTTGCCGATGTCCCTTTTGACTGGTGGGAAGGGATACTTCTTTGTAGTGCAGATTTGCATTGCCCGCTTTCTTGCTTGGCCAAAAAGGGCGTATGCGATTTCTCCTGAATATATTCAGGAGAAATCGCATACGCCCTTTTTGGCCAAGTGCATCACTGTCGATGTTGTGCCCCTCTTCCTGTGCTTTAAAGGCGATTCCAACGCACCTCCTGAAATCTGTTTCCTGCTATTCTGCCTCGCTTTCAAGTCCATCTTGTTGCCTTCCCTCAACAGATTTTTGGACGATAGTTGCCCTTTATTACTCTGCCAGTTTGTGAATTGCTGTGCCCCTGAGCTCCAATTTAACTCGTTTTTTTGTGAGGTGAATGCAAGTCCAATATTTTGGTTCAGAACCTATACTGGTTTTCGGTGGGTGGCTGAGACTTTGGTTAATTCTTCTTCTTCCCGGGAAATAAGAGTGACATGTGACCGTCCAAATGCGTAACAGCTGCTCTCTCATTGGTTCCCCCTCTTCCCTTTCATCCTTTGCCAAATTGGCAACCTGTGCGAACCAGGAGGTTAAAGGTGCTGTCTCTCCAAGTTGGGAGATTGATAGTAAAGCAGTTGGAAAGTCAAACTGGAGCACAAGGAGAGGGATTATACGTTGAGTTTTAGAGACCTTTCGTATTCAATGTGTGTCCATTCGCTAGGTTTCCCATACATGTTATAGATATAGTAATATTCCCTTCAACCGGGAGAGTTGGGACCCATGGAATGGGTGCCATGCATTATTGCTTTAAAGGGTCTGCATTTGCTCACCCAATCTCACCAATCCTCTCAGTCCCATGTGTCCAGCCTTATGCCACATCCATCTGTCATTGTAGATAGGGTCATTCCATGTTTCATCAGAGACCCTGAAGGAATTGTAAAGAATTTGCCTGTTTTTATGTTTTGTTTTTGAAATTCCTTTTTATAGTGGGTTTGACCTGATTCTCGCTGCCATGTTTATGCCAGTCTTGAAACACTTGATTCCCTTAAGAAGACATATCAATAAATAGATTTTAAGATTCTTACTAGTCAGATATATTCCTCTGCGGGAAATATGGGGTTTTGAGTCCGTTTCACTGAGGAAGGTATAGGTAGGTCTTGTCTATTCCATAGTTGGTTTTGGGAATGGTACCTGTGCTTATATCAAACTCTGGTTTTATGCATCACCCCACCTCTCCTTCCCCCTTAAGCAGGCATAAGAGTGTTTTCTAAATGTGAGACTCTGTTCTCTTTCCTAACTCAGTTCATGTGTAGCCATGTTTACAGGATCTTCATAAGTGATATCTTATGATAAGCTTCTTTTTCTGTGTGACTTATTTCACTTAGAATCATCGTACCTGAATCCACTCATTTTGCTGCTACTGGTCTTATGACATTGATTTCATGGCTGAGGGATATTCCATCGTACGTAAGTAGCACAAATATTTGAACCATTTTTATCTTTCCTGGGATATTTCATGTGTACCCAAGTTGAGGTTCTTGTAAGCAGTGGAGCCCTAAATTTGGGTTTGGCACTGTCTTATTGATTTTCAGTTTTCCCAAGGTATATTCCCTAGACTGGAAGTGCCCTTGGCTGTGTAGCTCTGTTGTTTCATTGTTTTAGGGAACAAAATGCACTCCTCCAGTGAGGCATTTGGCAATTTACATCCCACCCATCAGCATAACAAGGCCCCCTGTTCTCCAGGGCCTGTCTTGCCTTTCTGGTTTTACACATTTTGTGGATGTCCCTTTGGACCGGTGGGAAGTGATACTTCTTTGTAGTGCAGATTTTCATTGCCCGCTTGCTTGCTTGGGCAAAAACTGCATATGGGTTTTCTCCTGCATATATTCAGGAGAAAATGCATACGTCATTTTTGACCAAGTGCATCATTGTCAAAGTTGTGCCCCTCTTCCTGTGCTTTACAGGCGATTCCAACGTACCTCTTGCAATCTGTTTCCTGCTATTCTGCCTCGCTTTCTAGTCCACATCGTTGCCTTCCCTCAACAGATTTTTGAATGATATTTGTCCATTATTACTCTGCCAGTTTGTGAATTGCTCTGCCCTTGAGCTCCATTTTTCAACTCGTTTTTTGTGAGCTGAACGCATGTCCAAAATTTTGGTTCAGGACCTCTATTGGTTCCCGGTAAGTGGCTGAGACTTTGGTTAATTCTTCTTCCTGCCGGGAATTTAGAGTGACATATGCCCATCCAAATGCCTAACAGCTACTCTCTCATTGGTTCTCCCTATTCCCTTTCATCCCCTGCCAAATTGGCAACCTGTGAGAACCAGGAGGTTAAAGGGGCTGTCTCTCCAATTTGGGAGATTGATAGTAAAGCAGTTGGAAAGTCAGACTGGAGCACCAGGAGAGGGACTATTCGTTGAGTTTTAGAAACCTTTCGTATTCACAGTGTGTCCATTCTCTAGCTTTCCCGTACATGTTATAGCTGTAGTAATATTCCCTTCAACCTGGAGAGTTGGGACCCATGGAATGGGTGCCATGCATTATTGCTTTAAAGGGTCTGCATTTGCTCACCCAATCTCACCAATCCTCTCAGTCCCAAGTGACCAGCCTTATGCCACATCCAGCTGTCATTGTAGACAGGGTCATTCCACGTTTCATCAGAGACCCTGAAGGAATTGTAAAGAATTTCCCTGTTTTTTGTTTTGTTTTTGAAATTCCTTTTTATAGTGGGTTTGAGCAGATTCTCGCTGCCATGTTTATGCCAGTCTAGACACACTTGATTCCCTTACGGAGACATATCAATACATAGGTTTTAAGATTCTTACTAGTCAGATATATTCCTCTGCGGGAATTATGGGGTTTTGAATCCCTTTCACTTAGGAAGGTATAGGTATGTCTTGTCTATTCCATATTTGGTTTTTGGAACAGTACCTGTGCTTATATCAAACTCTGGTTTTATGCATCACCCCACCTCTCCTTCCCGCTTAAACAGGCATAAGAGTGTTTTCTAAATGTGAGACTCTGTACTCTTTCCTAACTCAGTTCATGTGTAGCCATGTTTACAGGATCTTCATAAGTGATATCTTATGATAAGCTTCTTTTTCTGTGTGACTTATTTCACTTAGAATCATCGTACCTGAATCCACTCATTTTGCTGCTACTGGTCTTATGACATTGATTTCATGGCTGAGGGATATTCCATCGTACATTAGTACCACAATTTTTTGAACCATTTTTATCTTTCCTGGGATATTTCAGGTGTAACCAAGTTGAGGTTCTTTTAAGCAGTGCAGCCCTAAATTTGGGGGTGGCACTATCTTACTGATTTTCAGTTTTCACAAGGTATATTCCCTAGATTGGAAGTGCCCTTGGCTCTGTAGCTCTGTTGTTTACTTGTTTTAGGGAACACAATGCACTCCTCCAGTGAGGCAGTTGGCAATTTACATCTCGCCCATCAGCATAACAAGGCTACATGTTCGCCAGTGCCTGTCATGCCTTTCTGGTTTTTACACATTTTGTGGATGTCCCTTTTGACCGGTGGGAAGTGATACTTCTTTTTAGTGCAGATTTGCATTGCCCAATTGCTTGCTAGGCTAAAAAGTGCGTATGGGTTTTCTCCTGCATATATTCAGGAGAAAATGCATACGCCCTTTTTGGGCAAGTGCATCATTGTCGAAGTTGTGCCCCTCTTCCTGTGCTTTACAGGTGATTCCAACGTACCTCTTGAAATCTGTTTCCTACTATTCTGCCTCTCTTTCAAGTCCGCCTGTTGCCTTCCCTCAACAAATTTTTGGATGATTGTTGTCCTTTATTACTCTGCCAGTTTGTGAGTTACTGTGCCCTTGAGCTCCATTTTTCAACTCGTTTTTTGTGAGCTGAACGCATGTCCAAAATTTTGGTTCAGGACCTATACTGGTTCCCGGTGGGTGGCTGCAACTTTGGTTAATTCTTCTTCCTGCCAGGAAATTAGAATGACATATGCCCGTCCAAATGCCTAACAGCTACAATCTCATTGGTTCTCCCTCTTCCCTTTCATCCTCTGCCAAATTGGCAACCTGTGAGGACCAGGAGGTTAAAGGTGCAGTCTCTTCAACCTGGGAGATTGATAGTAAAGCAGTTGGAAAGTCAAACCAGAGCACCAGCAGAGGGACTATTTGTTGAGTTTTAGAGACCTTTCATGTTCACAGTGTGTCCATTCTCTAGGTTTCCCATACATGTTGTAGCTGTAGTAATATTCCCTTCACCCTGGAGAGTTGGGACCCATGGAAGGGGGGCCATGCATTATTGCTTTAAAGGGTCTGCATTTTCTCACCCAATCTCACCAATCCTCTCAGTCCCAAGTGTCCAGCCTTATGCCAAATCCAGCTGTCGTTGTAGATATGGTCATTCCAGGTTTCGTCAGAGACCATGACGAAATTGTAAAGAATTTCCTGTTTTTTTGTGTGTGTCTGAAATTCCTTTTTATAATGGATTTGAGCTGATTCTCACTGCCATGTTTATGCCAGTCTAGACACAGTTGATTCCCTCATGGAGACATATCAATAAATAGGTTATAAGATTCTTACTAGTCAAATATATTCCTCTGCAAGAAATATGTGGTTTTGAGTCCCTTTCACTGAGGAAGGTGTAGGTCTTGTCTATTCCGTATTTGATTTTTTGAACGGTACCTGTGCTTATATAAAACTCTGGGTTTTATGCATCACCCCACCTCTCCTTCCCCCTTAAGCAGGCATAAGAGTGTTTTCTAAATGTGAGACTCTGTTCTCTTTCCTAACTCAGTTCATGTGTAGCCATGTTTACAGGATCTGTATAAGTGATATCTTTTGATAACTTTCTTTTTCTGTGTGACTTATTTCACTTAGAATCATCGTACCTGAATCCACTCATTTTGCTGCTACATGTCTTATGGCATTGATTTCATGGCTGAGGGATATTTCATCGGACGTAAGTACCAAAAATTTTTGTACCATTTTTATCTTTCCTGGGATATTTAAGGTAGATCCAAGATGAGGGTCTTGTAAGCAGTGCACCCCTAAATATTGGGGTGGTTGTGTCTTATTGATTTTCAGTTTTCCCAAGGTATATTATGTAGACTGGAAGTGCCCTGGGCTCTGTAGCTCTGTTGTTTACTTCTTTTAGGGAACACAATGCACTGCTCCAGAGAGGCCCTTGGCAATTTGCCTCCCACCCATCAGCATAACAAGGCTCCCAGTTCGCCAGGGCCTGTCTTGCTTTTCTGGTTTTTACCCATTTTGTGGATATCCCTTTTGACTTGTGGGAAGTTATACTTCTTTGTAGTGCAGATTTGCATTGCCCGCTTGCTTGCTTGGCCAAAAAGCGTGCATGTGTTTTCTCCTGAATATATTCAGGAGAAAACTCATACACCCTTTTTGGCCAAGTGCATCATTGTCGAAGTTGAGCCCCTCTTCCTGTGCTTCAAAGGCGATTCCAGCATACCTCTTGAAATCTGTTTCCTGCTATTCTGCCTCGCTTTCACGTCTGCCTCTTAACATTCCCTCACCAGAGTTTTGGACGAGAGTTGACCTTTACTACTCTGCCATTTGGTGAATTGCTGTGCCACTGAGCTCCATTATTCACCTCGTTTTTTGTGAGCTGAATGCAAGTCCAAATTTTGGTTCAGGACTTATACTGGTGTCCGGTGGGTGGCTTAGACTTTGGTTAATTATTCTTTCGGCCGGAAAATTAGAGTGACATTTGCCGGTCCAAATGCCTAACAGCTACTCTCTCATGGGTTCTCCCTCTTCCCTTTCATCCTCTGCCAAATTGGCAACCTGTGAGAAGCAGGAGGTTAAAGGGGCTGTCTCTCTAAGTTGGGAGATTGATAGTAAAGCAGTTGGAAGGTCAAACCGGAGCACCAGGAGAGGGACTATTAGTTGAGTTTTAGAGACCTTTTGTATTCACAGTGTGTCCATTCTCTAGGTTTCCCATACATGTTATAGCTGTTGTAATATTCCCTTCAACCTGGAGAGTTGGGACCCATGGAATGGGTGCCACTCATTATTGCTTTAAAGGGTCTGCATTTGCTCACCCAATCTCAACAATCCTCTCAGTCCAAAGTGTCCAGCCTTATGCCACATCCAGCTGTCATGGTAGATAGGGTCATTCCAGGTTTCATCAGAGACCCTGAAGGAATTTTAAGGAATTTCCCTGTTTTTTTTGTTTTGTTTTTGAAATTCCTTTTTATAGTGGGTTGAGCTGATTCTCACTGCCATTTTTATGCCAGTCTAGACACACTTGATTCCCTTATGGAGACATATCAATACATAGGTTTTAAGATTCTTACTAGTAAGATATATTACTCTGTGGTGAATATGGGGTGTTGAGTCCCTTTCACTGAGGAAGGTGTAGGTCTTGTCTATTCCGTATTTGGTTTTTGGAACTGTACCTGTACTAATATCAAACTCTGGTTTTATGCATCACCCCACCCCTCCTTCCCCCTTAAGAAGGCATAAGGGTGTTTTCTAAATGTGAGACTCCCTTCTCTTTCCTATCTCAGTTCATGTGTAGCCATGTTTACAGGATCTTCATCATTGATATCTTATGATAATTTTATTTTTCTGTGTGACTTATTTCACTTAGAATTATCGTACCTGAATCCACTCATTTTGCTGCTACTGGCCTTATGACATTGATTTCATGGCTGAGGGATATTCCGTCATACGTAAGAAGTACCACAATTTCTTGAACCATTTTTTTTCTTTCCTGGGATATTTAAGGTGTACCCAAGTTGAGGTTTTTGTAATCATTGCAGCCCTGAAATTTGGTGTGGATCTGTCTTATTAATTTTCAGTTTTCCCAAGCTATATTCCCTAGACTGGAAGTGCCCTTGGCTCTGTAGCTCTGTTGTTTACTTGTTTTAGGGAACACAATGCACTCCTCCAGAGAGGCAGTTGGCAATTTACATCCCGCCCATCAGCATAACAAGGCTCCCTGTTCTCCAGTGCCTGTCTTGCCTCTCTGGTTTTTAAACATTTTGCGGATATCCCTTTTGGCTGGTGGAAAGTGATAGTTCTTTGTAATGCAGATTTGCATTGCCTGCTTGCTTGCTTGGCCGAAAAGGGCATATGCGTTTTCTCCTGAATATATTCACGTGAAACCCCACATGCCCTTTATGACCATTTCCATTATTTTCGAAGTTGTGATGCTTTTCCTGTGTTTAAAGGTGATTCCATTGTACCTCTTGAAATCTGTTTCATGCCACTCTGCCTCATTTTCACTTCCGCCTCGTGGCTTTCCCTCAACAGATTTTTGGAAGAGAGTAGTCCTTTATAACTCTGCAGGTTAGTGAATTGCTGTGGCCCTGAGTTCCATTTTTCAACTCGCGTTTTTGTGAGCTGACCGCAAATCCACAGTTTTGCTTCTGGACCTATACTGGTTCTGGGGGGCGGCAGGCTGAGTCTTTGGTTAAATCCTCTTCGTGACGGGAAATTAGAGTGAAATGTGGCCGTCCAAATGCCTACAGCTACTCTCTCATTGGTTCTCTCTGTTCCCTTATATCCTCTGCACAATTTGCCAGCTGTTCGAACCAGGAGGTTATAGGGCCTGACTCTCCAAGTTGGGAGATTGATAGTAAAGCAGTTGGAATGTCAAACTGGAACACAAGGAGAGAAAAAAGTAGTAGAGTTTTAGAAACTTTTCACCATCAGATGGTTTCCATTCTCTAGGTTCCCATACATGTTATAACTGTAGTGATATTCCCTTCTACTTGGAGCGTTGGGAACCATGGAATGCGTGGCAGGCATTATTGCTTTAAAGGGTCTGCATTTTTTCACCCAATCTCACCAATCCTCTCAGTCCCAAGTGACCAGCGTTATGCCACATCCAGCTGTCATTGTAGATAGGGTCATTCCAGGTTTCATCAGAACCCCTGAAGGTATTGTGTAAGAATTTTACTGTTTTTATGTTTTGTTTTGAAATTCATTTTTATAGTGGGTTTGAGCTTATTCTCACTGCCATGTTTATGTCATTCTAGAGACACTTAGTTCCCTTACGGAGACATATCAATACATAGGTTTTAAAATTCTTACTAGTCAGATATATTTCTCTGCGGGGAATAAGGATGTTGAGTTCCGTTCACTGAGGAAGGAGTAGGGGTTGTCTCTTCTCTTTTTGGATTATGGAACGGTACCTGTGCTAATATCAAACTTTTGTTTTGTGCATCTCCCCACCTGTCTTTCCCCTTAAGCAAGCGTTAGAGTGTTTTCTATATCTGAGACTCTGTTCTCTTCCCTAATTCAGTTCATATGTAGCCATGTTTACATTCCCTTCATAAGTGATATCTTATGTCAGAATGCACCATGGCCTTGTCATAATAATGCTCCATGGCCCCTGTCATCACAATGCTCCATGCCCTTGTTATCAAAATGCTCCATGTCCCTTGTCATCACAATCCTCCACGTCCTTGTCATCACAATGCTACATGACACTTCTCATCAAAATATTACATGCTCTTGTCATCACAATTCTCCCTGCATTTGAAATTGCAATGCTCCATGCACTTGTCATCACAATGCTCCATGCACTTGCCATCACAATGTTCCATGCCCTTGTCATCAGATTGCTCCATGACACCTGTCATCACAATGCTCCCTGACACCTGTCATCAAAATGCTTCATGCCCCTTGTCATTACAGTGCTCCATGACACATGTCATCACAATGCTCAAAGACACCTGTAATCACAGTGCTCCATGCCCTTGTCATCACAAAGCTCCATGACGCATGTCATCAGAATGTTCCATGGCTTTCTCCTCACAATGCTCCATGCCCTTGTCATCACAATGCTCCAAGAACCCTGTAATCATAATGCTCCATGCCCCTTTTCATCAGAATGCTCCATGAGACATGTCATCACCAGTCTCCATGGTCATCTCATCACAATGCTCCAGGACCTTGTCATCACCATGCTCCATGCCCTTGTCATCACAATGCTCCATGACCCCTGTCATCACAATAATCCATGAATATTTTCAGACCAATGAACCATGACCTTCTCATCACAGTGCTCCATGACCAATATCATCACAATGCTGAATGACCGCTGTCATCACAACACTCCAAGACACCTGACAACACTATGATCCGTGACTCTTGTCATCACAGGGCTCCAAGACACCTGTCATCACAATGCTCTGTGACTCCAGTCATCACAGTGCTTTATAATATTTGTGATCACAATGGTCCATGCCCGCATCATCACAAGGCTCTGTTACCTTTGTATCCACAATCCTTCATGAACATTTCATCACAATGCTCCGTGACCCTTGTCATCACAATGCTCCCTGACACCTCTCTACAAAATACTTAATGACCTGGTCATCACAATGCTCCATGCCCTTGTCATCACAAGGCGCCATTCCAAATGTCATCACAATAATCCATGAAAATTATTAGACCAATGCTCCATGCCATTGTCATCGCAATGGACCATGACATATGTCATCACAATGCTCCCTGACACCAGTCTTCACAATACAACATGACCTTCTCTTCACAATGATCCATGCCCTTGTCATCACAATGAACCATGTCCACTGTCATCACAATAATCTATGAATCTTGTCAGACAATTTCTCAATGCTCCTGTCATCACATTGCTCCATGCCCTTGTCATCACAATGCTCCATGACTTGTCATCACAATCCTCCATGACCCATGACACATGTATCACAGTGTTCCATGCCCTAGGCATCACAATGCTCCAAGACCCCTGTAATCACAATGCTCCATGCCCCTTTTCATCAGAATGCTCCATGAGACTTGTCAAGACAAGTCTCCATGGTCTTCTCATCACAATGCTCCAGGACCTTGTCATCACCATGCTCCATTCCCTTCTCATCACAATGCTCCATGACCTCTGTCATCACAATAATGAATGAATATTTTCAGACCAATGCTCGAAGACCTATTCATCACAATGCTCCATGGTCAATATCATCACAATGCTCCATGACCACTGTCATCACAACACTCCATGACACCCGACAACACAATGATCTGCGACTCTTGTCATCACAATGCTCCATTCCATAGTCATCACAATGCTCCATGATACCTGTCATCACAACACTCCATGAACATTTTCAGCCCAGTGCTCCATGACACTTGTCATCACAATGATCCATGCCCTTGTCATCCCAATGCTCCATGACCCATGTATTCACAATGCTCCGTGACGCTTGTCATCACAGTGCTCCATGACACATGTCATCACAATGCTCCATGCCTTTGTCAGCAAAAGGCTACATGACCTTGTCATTACAATGCTCTATGCGCTTGTAATCACAATACTCCATTTCCATTGTCATCACAATCCTCCATGAAACTTGGGATCACATTGCTTCATGCCCTTGTCCTCACAATGCTCCATGCTCCTTGAAATCAAAATGGTCCATGACCTCTGTCATCACAATGCTCCAAATCCTTGTGATCACAATGTTCCATAACACTTGTCATCACAACGCTCCATGATGCCTGTAATCACAATACTCCATCCACTTTTCATCACAATGCTCCATGACCTTTCACATCACAATTCTCAATACACTTCTCATCACAAAGCTCCCTGACACTTTTCATGAGTATGCTCCTTGAACCCTGTGAGGAAAAGGCTCCCTGCCTTTTTCATTACAATGCCCCATGCCGTTTTCATCACAATGCTCCATGCCATTGTCATCAGAATACTCCACAAGCTTGTCATCAGAATGCTCCATGACCCTTGTCATCACAATGCTCCAAGCCATTGTCATCACAATGCTCCATTACCTTTGCCATCAGAATCCTCCATGACACTTGGCATCCCAATGCTCCATGCCAATGTCATCACAATGGGCCATTACATATGTCATCACAATGCTCCCTGACACCTGTCTTCACAATACTGCATGACCTGGCCATCACAATGCTCCATGCCCTTGTCATCACAATGCGCCATTCCAACTGTCATCGCAATAATCCATGAAACTTATTAGAACAATGCTCCTTGCCCTGGTCATCACAATGCTCCATGCCCTTGTTATCACAATGCTCCATGACCCCTGCCATCAAAATGCTGTGTGACTCCAGTCATCAAAATGCTTCATGACCTTTGTCACCACAATGGGCCATGCCCTCGTCATCATCACTCTCTGTGAGCTTTTTAACCAATATGATCCATGAACTTTTCATCACAATGCTCTTTGAACCTTGTCATCACAATGCTCTATGCCTTTCTCAGCACAATGCTCCATGACCCTTGTCATCACAATGCTCCATACGCTTGTCAGCACAATGCTCCATGACACATGTCATCACAATGCTCCATGACCCCTGTCATCACAATGCTCCGTGACTCCAGTCATCGCAGTGCTTCATAACGTTTGTCATCACAATGATCCATGCCCGTTTCATCACAAGGTTCTGTGACCTTTGTAACCACAATGCTCCATGAACTTTTCATCACAATTCACAGTGACCCTTTTCATCACAATGCTCCATGTCTTTGTCAGAACAATGCTCCATGACCATTGTCTTCACAATGTGCCAGGCACATTTCATCACAATGGTCCACAACCTTGTCATTGCAATGCTCCATAAAACTTGTAATCACAATGCTCCATGCACTTCTCATCAAAATGCTCTCTCACCAGAGATATCACAGTGTTCCATGACTAGTCATCACAATACACCCTTACCCCTGTAATCACCATGTTCCATGAACCTGTCATCACACTGCTACATCCCCTTATCATCACAATGTTCCATGACCCCTGACATCACAATGTTCCATAACCCCGTCATCATAATGCTCCATGATCCTTTTCATCCCAAAGCTCCAAGACCCTTGACATCACAATGTTCTATAACACCTGCCATCAAAATATTCCATTACACTTTTCATCAAATTGCTGCATGGCCCGGTCATCAAAATGCTCCCTGCACTTCTCATCACAATGCACCATGCCCTTGTCATCAAAATGCTCCATGAATTGTCATCAAAAAGCTCCATGACCTTTGGCATCACAATGCTCCATGTCATTGTCATCACAATGCTCCATGAACCCTCTGATAACCTTGCTCAATGCCCTTGTCATCACAAAGCTCCATGACACTTGTCATCACAATGCTCGATGCAATTCTCATCACAATGCTCCATGCAGTTGTCATTAAAATCCTGCATGACCCATGTATCATAGTGTTCCGTACCCTTGTCATCACAATGCTCCATGCCCACTCTCATCACAGTATTCCATGAAATATTACAGACTAATGTTCCATGCCCTTCTCAAAACAATGCTCCATTACATCTGTCATACCAATGCACCATGACCCTTGCCATCAAAATGTACCACGGCCTAGTCATCACAAGGTTCCATGACACCTATCATCACAATGCTGAAAGCCCCTGTAATCACAATGCTCCTTGCCCTTCTCATCACAAAGCTCCATGACGCATGTCATCAGAAAGTTCCATGGCCTTCTCATCACAATGCTCCATGCCTTTCTCATCACAATGCTCCAAGACCTTTGTAAACACAATGCTCCATGCTCCTTTTCATCTCAATGATCCATGAACACTGCCATCACAATGCACCATTCCCATCATCATAATGCTTCAGGCTATTGTCATCACAATGATATCAATATTCTCCATGACCTCTGTCATCATAATGCTCCAAACACTTGTGATCACAATGTTCCATAACACTTATCATCACAACACCCCATGACGCTCATCATCACAATTATCCATGGTCTTCTCTTCACAATGCTCCATGATCTTTGTCATCAGAATGCTCAATACACTTGTCATCACAATGCTCCCTGACACTTGTCGTCAGTATGCTCCTTGACTCTGTCATGACAAGGCTCCATGACTTTGTCATCAAAATAATCCATGCCCTTTTCATCACAATGCTCCAAGATCCCTGTAATCACAATGATCCATGCCCTTGTCATCAAAAAGCTCCATGACGCATGTCATCAGAATGCTTCATGGCCTTCTCATCGTAATGCTCCATGTCCTTCTCATCACAATGCTCCAAGACCCCTGTAATCACAATGCTCCATGGCCCTTTTCATCAGAATGCTCCATGAGACTTGTCATCACAAGTCTCCATGGTCTACTCCTCACAATGCTCCAGGACCTTGTCATCACCGTGCTCCATTCCCTTGTCATCACAATGCTCCATGACCCCTGTCATCACAAGAGTCCATGAACATTTTCAGGCCAATGCTCCACGACCTACTCATCACAATGCTCCATGGCCACTATCTTCACAATGCTCCATGACCACTGTTAACACAACACTCCTTGACAACTGACAACAAAATGATCTGGGACTCTTGTCATCACAATGCTCCATTCAATAGTCATCACAATGCTCCATGACCACTGTCATCACAACACTCCATGAACATTTTCAGCACAGTGCTCCATGACCCTTGTCATCACAATGATCCATGCCCTTGTCATCCCAATGCTCCATGACCCCTGTATTCACAATGCTCCGTGACGCTTGTCATCACAGTGCTCCAAGACACATGTCATCACAATGCTCCATGCCTTTGTCAGCAAAATGCTACATGACCTTTCCATTACATTGCTCTATGCGCTTGTCATGAAAATACTCCATTTCCATTGTCATCACAATCCTCCATGAACCTTGGGATCACATTGCTTCATGCCCTTGTCATCACAGTGCTCCCTGCTCCTTAAAATCAAAATGATCCATGACCCCTCTCATCACAATGCTCCAAACCCTTGTGATCACAATGTTCCATATCACTTGTCATCACAACGCTCCATGATGCCTGTCATCACAATACTCCATGCCCTTTTCATCACAATGCTCCATGACCTTTGTCATCACAATTCTCAATACACTTGTCATCAAAATGCTCCCTGACACTTGTCATCAGAATGCTCCTTGAACCCTGTTACGAAAAGGCTCCATGCCTCTTTCAACACAAGGCCCCATGCCGTTTTCATCACAATGCTCCATGCCATTGTCATCAAAATACTCAACAAGCTTGTCATCAGAATGCTCCATGACCGTTGTCATCACAATTCTCCAAGCACTTGTCAGCACAATGCTCCCTGACCCTTGTCATCACAATGCTCCAAGCCATTGTCATCACAATGCTCCATTACCTTTGTCATCAGAATCCTTCATGACACTTGGCATCACAATGCTCCATGCCATTGTCATCACAATGGGCCATTACATATGTCATCACAATGCTCCCTAACACCTGTCTTCACAATACTGAATGGCCTGGTCATCACAATGCGCCATTCTAACTGTCATCACAATAATCCATGAAACTTATTAGACAAATGTTCCATGCCCTTGTTATCACAATGCTCCATGCCCTTGTTATCACAATGCTCTTGACCCCTGTCATCACAATGCTCCGTGACTCCAATCATCACAATGTTTCATTCCCTTTGTCATCACAATGGTCCATGTCCTCGTCATCAACAGTCTCTGTGACCTTTTTAACCACAATGCTCCATGAACTTTTCATCACAATGCTCTTTGACCCTTGTCATCACAATGCTCCTTGCGCTTGTCAGCACAATGCTCCATGACATATATCATCACAATGCACCATGTGCTTGTCATCACAGTGCCCCACCATCCTATCATCACAATGGTCCTTAAAATTTGTCATCACAATGCTCCATGCACTTCTCATCAAAATGCTCTCTCACCACTGATATCACAATGCTACATCACTGTCACAATACTCCCTCACCCCTGTCATCACAATGTTCCATGACTCCTTTCATCACAATGCTTCATGCACTTATCATCACAATGTTCGATGACCCCTGACATCACAATGTTCCATAACACCTGTCATCAAAATGTTCCATGACACTTTTCATCAAATTGCTCCATGACCCTGTCATCAGAATGCTCCCTGCCCTTCTCTTCACAATGCACAACGCACTTGCCTTCAAAATGCTCCATGACCTTTGTCATCACAAAGATCCATGACATTTGGCATCACAATGCTCCATGTCATTGTCATCACAATGCTCCATGAACGCTCTCATCACATTGCTCCATGCCCTTGTCTTCACTAAGCTCCATGACACATGTCTTCAGAATGCTCCATGGCCTTCTCATCACTATGCTCCATGCCGTTGCCATCACAATGCTCCATTTCCCCTGTGAGAACAATGCTCCATGACCCCTGCCATCACGATGTTACATGGCCTTGTCATCACAAGGCTCCATGACCTTTCTCATCACAATGCTCAATACCCCTGTAATCACAATGCTCCATGCCGTTGTCATCACAAAGCTCCCTGACGCATGTCATTAGAATGTTCCATGGCCTTCACATCACAATGCTCCATGCCCTTGTCATCACAGTGCTCCAAGACCACTGTAATCACAATTCTCCATGCCTCTTTTCATCTCAGTGCTCCATGAAAACTGTCATCACAATGCACCATGCCCATCATCATAATGCTTCAGGCTATTGACATCACAATGAAATCAAAATGCTCCATGACCTCTGTCATAACAATGCTCCAAACCCTTGTGATCACAATATTCCATATCACTTGTCATCACAATGCCCCATGACGCTCGTCATCACAGTTATCCATGGTCTTCTCAGCAAAATGCTCCATGACCTTTGTCATCACAATGCTCAGTACACTTGTCATCAAAATATTCCCTGACACTTGTTGTCTGTATGCTCCTTGAATCCTGTCATGACAAGGCTCCATGCATTTTTCATCACAATGATCCATGTCATTTTCATCACAATGCTCCAAGACCCCTGTAATCACAGTGCTCCATGCCCTTGTCATCACAAAGCTCAATGACCCATGTCATCAGAATGCTCCTTGGCCTTCTCCTCACAATGCTCCATGCCCTTCTCATCACAATGTGCCAAGACCCCTCTAATCACAATGCTCCATGCACATTTTCATCAGTATGCTCCAGGAGACTTGTCATCACAATGCTTCACGACCTTGTCATGAAAATTCTCAATGGCCATTGTCATCATAATGCTCCAAGCCCTAGTCATCACAATGCTCCATTATATTTGTCATCACAATCCTCCATTACATTTGGCATCACAATACTCCCAGCCATTGTCATCGCAATGGACCATGACATATGTCATCAGAATGCTCCCTGACACCTTTCTTCAAAATACTCCATGACCTTCTCTTCACAATGATCCATGCCCTTGTCATCACAATGCACCACGTCCACTGTCATCACAATAATCTGTGAATCTTGTCAGACCAGTGCTCCATGCCCCTGTCATCACAATGCTCCATGCCCTATTCATCACAATGCTCCATGACTTGTCATCACAAAGCTACATGAACCATGACCCATATATCACAGTGTTCCATGCCCTAGTCATCACAATGCTCCAAGACCCCTGTAGTCACAATGCTCCATGTCCCTTTTCCTCAGAATCCTCCATGCGAATTGTCTTCATAAGTAGCCATGGTCTTCTTATCACAATGCTCCAGGACCTTGTCATCACCATGCTCCATTCCCTTGTCATCACAATGCTCCATGACCCCTGTCATCACAATAATCCATGAATATTTTCAGCCCAGTGCTCCACGACCTATTCATCACAATGCTCCATGGCCAATATCATCTCAAAGCTCCATGACCACTGTCATCACAACACTCCATGACACCTGACAAGACAATGATCCGGGACTCTTGTCATCACAATGCTCCATACCCTAGTCATCACAATGCTCCATGACCCCTGTCATCACAACACTCCATGAAAAGTTTCAGTCAAGTGCTCCATCACACTTGTCATCACAATTATCCATGCCCTTGTCATACCAATGCTCCATGACCCCTGCATTCACAATGATCCGTGACGCTTGTAATCACAGTGCTCCATGACACCAGGCATCACAATGCTCCATGCCTTTGTCAGCAAAATGCTACATGACCTTGTCATTACAATGCTCTATGTGCTTGTCATCACAATACTCCACTTTCATTGTCATCACAATCCTCAATGAACCTTGGGATCACATTGTTTCATGCCCTTGTCATCACAATGCTCCATGCTCCTTGAAATCAAAATGATCCATGACCTCTCTCATCACAATGCTCCAAACACTTGTGATCACAGTGTTCCATAACACTTGTCATCACAACGCTCCATGATGCCTGTCATCACAATACTCCATGCCCTTTTCATCACAATGCTCCATGACATTTGTCATCACAATTCTCAATACACTTGTCATCACAATGCTCCCTGACACTTGTCATCAGAATGCTCCTTGAACCTTGTCATGAAAAGGCTCCATGACATTTTCATCACAATGACCCATGCCGTTTTCATTACAATGCTCCATGCCATTGTCATCAAAATACTCCACAAGCTTGTCATCAGAATGCACCATGACCTTTGTCATCACAATTCTCCATGCACTTGTCAGCACAATGTTCGCTGACCCTTGTCATCACAATGCTCCAAGCCATTGTCATCACAATGCTCCATTACCTTTGTCATCAGAATCCTCAATGACACTTGGCATCCCAATGCTCCATACCATTGTCATCACAATGGGCCATTACATATGTCATCACAATTCTCCCTGACACATGTCTTCACAATACTGCATGACCTGGTCATCACAATGCTCCATTTCATTGTCATCACAATGCACCATTCCAACTGTCATCGCAATAATCCATGAAACTTATTAGACCAATGATCCATGCTCTTGTCATCACAATGCTCCATGCACTTTTTATCACAATACTCCATGACCCTTGCCATCACAATGCTCCGTGACTCCTGTCATCACAATGCTTCATGACCTTTGTCATCACAATGGTCCATGCCCTCGTCATCAACAGTCTCTGTGACCTTTTTAACCACAGTGCTCCATGAACTTTTCATCACAATGCTCTTTGACCCTTGTCATCACAATGCTCCATGCCCTTCTTATCACAATTCTCCATGACCCCATTCATCACAATGCTTCATGAACTTTGTCATCACAATTGTCCATGTCCTCGTCATCAACAGTCTCTGTGACCTTTTTAATCACAATGCTCCATGAAATTTTCATCACAATGCTCTTTGACCCTTGTCATCAAAATGCTCTATGCCTTTCTCAGCACAATACTCCATGACACGTCATCACAATGCACCATGCACTTGTCATCACAATGCTCCACAAATTTTTCATCACAATGCTGCTTAAAACTTGTCACCACAATGCTCCATGCACTTCTCATCAAAATGCTCTCTCACCACTGATATCACAATGCTACATCACTATTTGTCACAATACTCGCTCACCACTGTCATCACAATGTTTCATGGCATCTGTCATCACAATGCTACATGCACTTATCATCACAATGTTCGATGACCCTTGACATCAAAATGTTCCATAACACCTGTATTCAAACTGCTCCATGATCCTTTTCATCAAAATGCTCCATGACCACTGACATCACAATGTTCCATAACACCTGTCATCAAATTTTTCCATGACCCTGTCATCAAAATGCTCCCTGCCCTTCTCATCAAAATGCACCACACCCTTGTCATCAAAATGCTCCATGACTTGGCATCACAATGCTCCATGCCCTTGCCATCACAGTGCTCCATTACACCTGTCATAATAATGCTCCATGACCCCTGCTATCACGATGTTGCTTGGCCTTGTCATCACAAAGCTCCATGACCCTTCTCATCACAATGCTCCAAGAACCCTCTAATCACAATGCTCTATGCCCTTTTTCATCTCAATGATCCATGAACCCTGTCATCACAATGCACCATGCCCATCATCATAATGCTTCATGCTATTGTCATCACAATGAAATCAAAATGCTCCATGACCACTGTCATAACAATGCTCCATGACCTTTGCCATCACAATGTTCCACGGCCTAGTCATCACAAGGTTCCATAACACATGTCATCACAATGCTCCAGACCCCTGAATTCACAATGCCCCAAGCACTTGTCATCACAAAGCCCAATGACGCATGTCATCAGAATGTTCCATGCCCTTTTCAACTCAATGCTCCATGAACCCTGTCATCACAATGCACCATGCCCATCATCATAATGCTTCAGGCTATTGTCATCACAATGAAATCAATATTCTCCATGACCTCTGTCATCATAATGCTCCAAACCCTTGTGATCACAATGTTCCATAACACTTATCATCACGTCACCCCATGACGCTCATCATCACAATTATCCATGGTCTTCTCATCACAATGCTCCAGGAACTTGTCATCACCATGCTCCATTCCCTTGTCATCAAAATGCTCCATGACCCCTGTCATCACAATACTCCATGAACATATTCAGCCCAATGCTCCATGAACCTTGCCATCACAGTGATGCATGCACATGTCATCCCAATGCTCCATGACCCCTGTATTCACAATGCTACGTGACGCTTTTCATCACAGTGCTCCATGATCCCTGTCATCACAATGCTCCATGCCTTTGTCAGCAAAATGCTACATGGCCTTGTCATTTCAATGCTCTATGCGCTTGTCATCACAATACTCCATTACAATTGTCATCACAATCCTCCATGAACCTTGGGATCACATTGCTTCATGCCCTTGTCATCACAATGCTCCATGCTCCTTGAAATCAAAATGATCCATGACCACTGTCATCAAAATGCTCAAATCCCTTGTGATCACAGTGTTCCCTAACACTTGTCATCACAACGCTCCATGATGCCTGTCATCAGAAAAATCCATGCCCTTTTCATCACAATTCTCCATGACCTTTGTCATCACAATTCTCAATACACTTGTCATCACAATGCTCCCTGACACTTGTCATCAGAATGCTCCTTGAACCCTCTCACGAAAAGGCTCCATGCCTTTTTAATCACAATGCTCCATGCCGTTTTCATCACAATGATCCATGCCATTGTCATCAAAATACTCCACAAGCTTGTCATCAGAATGTTCCATCACCCTTGTCATCACAAATCTCCATGCACTTGTCAGCACAATGCTCCCTGATCCTTGTCATCACAATACTCCAAGCCATTGTCATCACAATGCTCAATTATCTTTGAGAGCAGAATCCTACATGACAAATGGCATCACAATTCTCAATGCCCTTGTCATCACAATGCCCCATTCCAAATGTCATCACAATAATCCATGAAACTAAATAAACCACTATTCCATCCACTTGTCATCACAATGCTCCTTGCCCTTTTTATCACAATTCTCCATGACCCGATTCATCACAATGCTCCGTGACTCCAGTCATCACAATGCTTCATGAACTTTGTCATCACAATTGTCCATGTCCTCGTCATCAACAGTCTCTTTGACCTTTTTAACCACAATGCTCCATTAACTTTTCATCACAATGCTCTTTGACCCTTGTCATCACAATGCTCCATGCGCTTGGCAGCACAATGCTCCATGACACATGTCATCACACTGCACCATGCACTTGTCATCACAATGCTCCACAAATTTGTCATCACAATACTCCATAAAACTTGTCACCACAATGCTCCATGCACTTCTCATCAAAATGCTCTCTCACCACTGATATCACAATGCTACATCACTATTTGTTACAATACTCGCTCACCACTGTCATCACAATGTTTCATGGCATCTGTCATCACAATGCTACATGCACTTATCATCACAATGTTCGATGACCCCTGACATCAAAATGTTCCATAACACCTGTCATCAAACTGCTCCATGATCCTTTTCATCAAAATGCTCTATGACCCCTGACATCACAATGTTCCATAACACCTGTCATAAAATTGTTCCATGACCCTGTCATCAAAATGCTCCCTGCCCTTCTCATCAAAATGCACCACACCCTTGTCATCAAAATGCTCCATGACTTGGCATCACAATGCTCCATGCCCTTGCCATCACAATGCTCCATTACACCAGTCATAATAATGCTCCATGACCCCTGCTATCACGATGTTGCTTGGCCTTGTCATCACAAAGCTCCATGACCCTTCTCATCACAATGCTCCAAGAACCCTCTAATCACAATGCTCTATGCCCTTTTTCATCTCAATGATCCATGAACCCTGTCATCACAATGCACCATGCCCATCATCATAATGCTTCATGCTATTGTCATCACAATGAAATCAAAATGCTCCATGACCACTGTCATAACAATGCTCCATGACCCTTGCCGTCACAATGTTCCACGGCCTAGTCATCACAAGGTTCCATAACACATGTCATCACAATGCTCCAGACCCCTGAAATCACAATGCCCCATGCACTTGTCATCACAAAGCCCAATGACGCATGTCATCAGAATGTTCCATGCCCTTATCATCTCAATGCTCCATGAACCCTGTCATCACAATGCACCATGCCCATCATCATAATGCTTCAGGCTCTTGTCATCACAATGAAATCAGTATTCTCCATGACCTCTGTCATCATAATGCTCCAAACAATTGTGATCACAATGTTCCATAACACTTATCATCACAACTCCCCATGACGCTCATCATCACAATTATCCATGGTCTTCTCATCACAAAGCTCCATGATCTTGTCATCACAATGCTCAATACACTTGTCATCACAATGCTCCCTGACACTTGTCGTCAGTATGCTCCTTGAACCCTGTCATGACAAGGCTCCATGCCTTTTTCATAACAATGATCCATGCACTTTTCATCACAATGTTCCAAAATCCCTGTAATCACAAATGCTCCATGCCCTTGTCATGACAAAACTCCATGACGCATATCATCAGAATGCTCCATGGCCTTCTCATCACAATGATCCATGCACTAATCATCACAATGCTCCAAGACCACTGTAATCACAATGTTCCATGCCCCTTTTCATCAGAATGCTCCATGAGACTTGTCATCACAAGTCTGCATGGTCTTCCCATCACAATGCTCCAGGACCTTTTCATCACCATGCTCCACTCCGTTGTCATCACAATGCTCCATGACACATGTCATCACAATACTCCATGCCTTTGTCAGCAAAATGCTACATGACCTTGTCATTACAATGCTCTATGCGCCTGTAAACACAATACTACATTTCCATTGTCATCACAATCCTCCATGAACTTTGGGATCACATTGCTTCATGCCCTTGTCATCACAATGCTCCATGCTCCTTGAAATCAAAATGATCCATGACCTTTGTCATCACAATGCTCCAAAACCTTGTGATCACAGTGTTCCATAACACTTGTCATCACAATGCTCCATGATGCCTGTCATCATAATACTCCATGCACTTTTCATCACAATGCTCCATGACCTTTGTCATCACAATTCTCAATACACTTGTCATCACAAAGCTCCCTGACACTTGTCATCAGAATGCTCCTTGAACCCTGTCATGAAAAGGCTCCATGCCTTTTCCATCACAATGCCCCATGCCGTTTTCATCACGATGCTCCATGCCATTGTCATCAAAATACTCCACAAGCTTGTCATCAGAATGCACCATGACGCTTGTCATCACAATTCTCCATGCACTTGTCAGCACAATGCTCCATTACATTTGTCATCAGAATCCTCCATGACACTTGGCAACACAATGTTCCATGCCATTGTCATCACAATGGGCCATTACATATGTCATCACAATCCTCCCTGACACCTGTCTTCACAATACTGCATGACCTGGTCATCACAATTCTCCATGCCCTTGTCATCACAATGTAGCATTCCAACTGTCATCGCAATAATCCATGAAACTTATTAGACTAATGTTCCATGCCCTTGTCATCACAATGCTCCATGCCATTGTTATCACAATGCTCCATGACCCCTGTCATCATAGTGCTCCGTTACTCCAGTCATCACAATGCTTCATGACTTTGTCATCACAGTGGTCAATGCCCTCGTCATCAACAGTCTCTGTGAACTTTTTAACCACAATGCTCCATGAACTTTTCATCACAATGCTCTTTGACCCTTGTCATCACAATGCTCTATGCGCTTGTCAGCACAATTCTCCATGACACATGTCATCACAATGCACCATGCGCTTGTCATCACAGTGTTCCACAATCTTGTTATCACAATGCTCCATAAAATTTGTCATCACAGTGCTCCATGTACTTCTCATCAAAATGCTCTCTAAACCCCTGATATCACAATGCTACATCACATTGTCATCACAGTGCTCAATACACTTGTCATCACAATGCTCCCTGACACTTGTCGTCAGTATGCTCCTTGAACCCTGTCATGACAAGGCTCCATGCCTTTTTCATAACAATGATCCATGCACTTTTCATCACAATGTTCCAAGATCCCTGTAATCACAAATGCTCCATGCCCTTGTCATCACAAAACTCCATGACGCATGACATCAGAATGCTCCATGGCTTTCTCATCACAATGCTCCATGCACTAGTCATCACAATGCTCCATGACCCCTGTAATCACAGTGCTCCATGCCCCTTTTCATCAGAATGCTCCATGAGACTTGTCATCACAAGTCTCCATGGTCTTCCCATCATAATGCTCCAGGACTTTTTCATCACCATGCTCCACTCCGTTGTCATCACAATGCTCCATGACACTTGTCATCACAATGCTCCATGGCCATTGTCATCACAATGCTCCATAACCCTTGTCATTACTGTGCTCCATGACGCTCGTCATCACAATTATCCATGGTCTTCTCATCACAATGCTCCACACCCTTGTCATCAAAATGCTCCATGACCCTTGTCATCACAATGCTCCATGGCCACTCTCATCACAATGCTCCATTCCCCTTGTCATTACAGTGCTTCATGACGCTCATCATCACAATTATCCATGGTCTTCTCATCACAAAGCTCCACGGTCTTGCCATCACAATGCTCCATTCCCTGGTCATCACAATTCTCCATGTCCCCTGTCATCACAATTCTCCTCGTTCTTGGCATCACTGTGCTCCATGACACTTCTCATCACCGTGTTACATGATTTGTCATCACAATTCTCTATGCACTTGTCATCGCAATGCTCCATGACCCCTGTCATAGGAAGCTCCATGTGCTTGTCATCACAATGCTTCATGAACTTGTCATCAAAATTCTCAATGGCCCTTGTCATCACAATGCTCCATGCCCTTGTCATCACAATGCTCCATGTCCATTGTCATCACAATGCTCCAAGCCCTTGTCATCAAAATGCTCCTTTACATTTGTCATCACAATCCTCCATGACCCTTGGGATCATATTACTTTATGCCCTTGTCATCTCTATCTTGCCTTTCTGGTTTTTACAGATTTTTGGATGTCCTTTTGGACCGGTGGGAAGTGAAAATTCTTTGTAGTGTGTATTTGCATTGCACGCTTGCTTGATTTTCCAAAAAGGGCCTATGCCTTTTCTGTTGAATATATTCAGGAGAAAAGTCATACGCTGGTTTTGGCCAAGTCCATCATTCTCGAAGTTGTGATGCCTTTCCTGTGCTTTAAAGGCGATTCCAATTTACCTCTTGAAATATGTTTTGTGCAATTCTGCCTCATTTTCAAGTCCGCTTTGTTGCCTTCCCTCAACAGATTTTTGGAAGAGAGTAGTCTTTTATAACTCTGCAGGTTTTTGATTTGCTTTGCCCCTGAGCTCCAATTTTCAAATCCCATTATTGGGAGCTGACCGCAAATTCACAACTTTGCTTCAGGACCTATACTTGTTCCAGGGGTGGCTATACTGGTTCCCTGTGGGTGGCTGAGGCTTTGGTTAATTCTTCTTCCTGACGGGAATTTAGAGTGACATGTGTCCGTCCAAAGGCCTACATCTACTCTCTGATTGGTTCTCCCTCTTCCCTTTCATCCTCTGCACAGTTAGCAAACTGTGCGAACCAGGAGGTTATAGGGGATGACTCTCCTAAGTTGGGAGATTGATAGTAAAGTTGTTGGAATGCTAAACTGTAGCACAAGGAGAGGAAAAAGTAGGAGACTTTCAGAAACCTTTCGCCATCACAGGGTGTCCATTCTCTAGGTTTCCCATACATGTTATAAGTGTAGTGATATTCCCTTCTACCTGGAGATTTGGGACCCATGGAATGGTGGCATGCATTACTACTTTAAAGGGTCTGCATTTTCTCTCCCAATCTCACCAGTCCCCTCAGTCCCAAGTGTCCAGCCTTATGTCTCATCCAGCTGTCTTTGCAGATAGGGTCATTCTAGGTCTCATCAGAACCCCTGAAGGAATTGTGTAAGAATTTCGCTGTTTTTTTGTTTTGTTTTTGAAATTCATTTTTATAATGGGGTTGAGCTGATTGTCCCTGACGTGTTTATGCCGGTCTAGACACACTTGATTCCTTTACACAAGGGGTTTTGAGTCCCGTTCACTGAGGAGGGTGTAGGTCTTGTCTATTCTGTATTTGGTTTATGGAATGGTACCTTTGCTAATATCAAACTCTGGTTTTATGCATCACCCCACCTCTCCTTCCCCCTTAAGCAGGCATAAGAGTGTTTTCTAAATGTGAGACTCTCTTCTCTTTCCTAACTCAGTTCATGTGTAGCCATGTTTACAGGATCTTCATAAGTGATATCATATGATAAGTTTCTTTTTCTGTGTGACTTATTTCACTTAGAATCATCGTACCTGAATCCACTCATTTTGCTGCAACTGGTCTTATGACATTGATTTCATGGCTGAGGGATATTCAATCGTACGTAAGTACCACAATTTTTGAACCATTTTTATCTTTCCTGGGATATTTAAGGTGTACCCAAGATGAGGTTCTTGTAAGCAGTGCAGCCCTAAATTTTGGGGTGGCTCTGTCTTATTGATTTTCAGTTTTCCCAAGGTATATTCCCTAGACTGGAAGTGCCCTTGGCTCTGTAGCTCTGTTGTTTACTTGTTTTAGGGAACACAATGCACTCCTCCAGAGAGGAAGTTGGCAATTTACATCTCGCCCATCAGCATAAACAGGCTCCCTGTTCTCCAGGGCCTGTCTTGCCTTTCTGGATTTTACCCATTTTGTGGATGTCCCTTTTGACCGATGGGAAGTGATACATCTTTGTAGTGCAGATTTGCATTGCCCACTTGCTTGCTTGGCCAAAAAGGGCGTATGCGTTTTCTCCTGAATATATTCAGGAGAAAACGCATACACCCTTTTTGGCCAAGTGCATCATAGTCGAAATTGTGACCCTCTTCCTGTGCTTTAAAGGCGATTCCAACGTACCTCTTGAAATCTGTTTCCTGCTATTCTGCCTGGCTTTCAAGTCCGCCTAGTTGCCTTCCCTCAACAGATTGTTGGACGATAGTTGCCCTTTATTACTCTGCCAGTTTGTGAATTGCTGTGCCCCTGAGCTCCACTTTTTAACTCGTTTTTTGTGAGCTGATAGCAAGTCCAAAGTTTTGGTTGATGACCTATACCGGTTCACGGTGGGTGGCTGAGACTTTGGTTAATTCTCCTTCCTCCCAGGAAATAAGAGTGACATGTGCCCATCCAAATGCCTAACAGCTACTCTCTCATTGGTTCTCCCTTTTCCCTTTCATCCTTTGCCAAATTGGCAACGTGTGCGAACCAGGAGGTTAAAGGTGCTGTCTTTCCAAGTTGGGAGATTGATAGTAAAGCAGTTGGAAAGTCAAACTGGCGCACAAGGAGAGGGACTATTCGTTGATTTTTAGAAACCTTTCATATTCACAGTGTGTCCATTCTTAGGTTTCCCTTACATGTTATAGCTATAGTAATATTCCCTTCAACCTGGAGAGTTGGGACACATGGAATGGGTTGCCTCACCTTATTGCTTTATAGGGTCTGCATTTGCTCACCCAATTTCACCAATCCTCTCAGTCCCATGTGTCCAGCCTTATGCCACATCCAGCTCTCTTTGTAGATAGTGTCATTCCAGGTTTCATCAGAGAGCCTGAAGGAATTTTAAAGAATTTCCCTATTTTTATGTTTTGTTTTTGAAATTCCTTTTTATAGTGGGTTTGACCTGATTCTCACTGGCATGTTTATGCCTGTCCAGAAACACTTGATTCCCTTACGGAGACATATCAATACATAGGTTTTAAGATTCTTACTAGTCAGATATATTCCTCTGCGGGAAATATGGGGTTTTGAGTCCCTTTCACTGAGGAAGCTGTAGGTCTTGTCTATTCCATAGTTGATTTTTGGAACGGTACCTGTGCTTTTATCAAACTCTGGTTTTATGCATCACCCCACCTCTCCTTCCCCCTTACACAGGCATAAGAATGTTTTCTAAATGTGAGACTCTGTTCTCTTTCCTAACTCAGTTCATGTGTAGCCATGTTTACAGGATCTTCATAAGTGATATCTTATGATAAGCTTCTTTTTCTGTGTGACTTATTTCACTTAGAATCATCGTACCTGAATCCACTCATTTTGCTGCTACTGGGCGTATGACATTGATTTCTTGGCTGCGGGATATTCCATCATACTAAGTACCACACGATTTTGAACCATTTTTATCTATCCTGGGATATTTAAGGTGTACCCAAGTTGAGGTTCTTGTAAGCAGTGCAGCCCTAAATTTTGGGGTGGCTCTGTCTTATTGATTTTCAGTTTTCCCAAGGTATATTCCCTAGACTGGAAGTGCCCTTGGCTCTGTAGCTCTGTTGTTTACTTGTTTTAGGGAACACAATGCAGTCCTCAAGATAGGCAGTTGGCAATTTACATGCCGCCCATCAGCATAAAAAGGCTCCCTGTTCTCCAGGGCCTGTGTTGCCTTTCTGGTTTTTACCCATTTTGTGGATGTCCCTTTTGACGAGTGGGAAGTGATACTTCTTTGTAGTGTAGATTTGCATTGCCCGCTTGCTTGCTTGGCCAAAAAGGGCGTATGCGTTTTTTCCTGAATATACTCAGGAGAAAACGCAAACGCACTTTTTGGCCAAGTGCATCATTGTCGAAGTTGTGGCCCTCTTCCTGTGCTTTAAAGGCGATTCCAACATACCTCTTGAAATCTGTTTCCTGCTCTTCTGCCTCGCTTTCAAGTCCGCCTCATTGCCTTCCCTCAACAGATTTTTGGATGATAGTTGCCCTTTATTACTCTGCCAGTTTGTGAATTGCTGTGCCCCTGAGCTCCATTTTTTAACTCGTTTTTTCTGAGCTGAACGCAAGTCCAATATTTTGGTTCAGAACCTATACTGGTTTTCGGTGGGTGGCTGAGTCTTTGGTTAATTCTTCTTCCTCCCGGGAAATAACAGTGACATGTGCCCGTCCAAATGCCTAACAGCTACTCTTTCATTGGTTCCACCACTTCCCTTTCATCATTTGCCAAATTGGCAACCTGTGCGAACCAGGAGGTTAAAGGTGCTGTCTCTCCAAGTTGGGAGAATGATAGTAAAGCAGTTGGAAAGTCAAACTGGCGCACAAGGAGAGGGACTATTCGTTGAGATTTAGAAACCTTTCGTATTCACAGTGTGTCCATTCTTAGGATTACCTTACATGTTATAGCTATAGTAATAATCCCTTCAACCTGGAGAGTTGGGACCCATGGAATGGGTGCCATGCATTATTGCTTTAAAGGGTCTGCATTTGCTCACCCAGTCTCACCAATCCTCTCAGTCCCATGTGTCCAGCCTTATGCCACATCCAGCTGTCATTGTAGATAGGGTCATTCCAGGTTTCATCAGAGACCCTGAAGGAATTGTAAAGAATGTCCCTGTTTTTTTGTTTTGTTTTTGAAATTCCTTTTTATAGTGGGTTTGAGCTGATTCTCGCTGCCATGGTTATGCAGGTCTAGAAACACATGTTTCTCTTACAAAGACATATCAATACATAGGTTTTCAGATTCTTACTAGTCAGATATATTCCACTGAGGGAAATATGGGGTTCTGAATCAATTTCAATGAGGAAGGTGTAAGTCTTTTCTATTCCATAGTTGGTTTTTGAACGGTACCTGTGCTTATATCAAACTCTGGTTTTATGCATCACCCCACCTCTCCTTCCCCCTTAAGCAGGCATAAGAGTGTTTTCTAAATGTGAGACTCTGTTCTCTTTCCTAACTCTGTTCATGTGTAGCCATGTTTACAGGATCTTCATAAGTGATATCTTATGATAAGTTTCTTTTTCTGTGTGACTTATTTCACTTAGAATCATCGTACCTGAATCCACTCATTTTGCTGCAACTGGTCTTATGACATTGATTTCGTGGCTGAGGGATATTCCATCGTACGTAAGTACCACAATTTTTGAGCCCTTTTTATCTTTCCTGGGATATTTAAGGTGTACCCAAGATGAGGTTCTTGTAAGCAGTGCAGCCCTAAATTTTGGGGTGGCTCTGTCTTATTGATTTTCAGTTTTCCCAAGGTATATTCCCTAGACTGGAAGTGCCCTTGGCTCTGTAGCTCTGTTGTTTACTTGTTTTAGGGAACACAATGCACTCCTCCAGAGAGGAAGTTGGCAATTTACATCCCGCCCATCAGCATAAACAGGCTCCCTGTTCTCCAGGGCCTGTCTTGCCTTTCTGGATTTTACGCATTTTGTGGATGTCCCTTTTGACAGGTGGGAAGTGATAGTTCTTTGTAGTGCAGATTTGCATTGCCCACTTGCTTGCTTGGCCAAAAAGGGCGTATGCGTTTTCTCCTGAATATATTCAGGAGAAAACGCATACGCCCTTTTTGGCCAAGGGCATCATAGTCGAAATTGTGCCCCTCTTCCTGTGCTTTAAAGGCGATTCCAACGTACCCCTTGAAATCTGTTTCCTGCTATTCTGCCTGGCTTTCAAGTCCGCCTAGTAGCCTTCCCTCAACAGATTGTTGGACGATAGTTGCCCTTTATTACTCTGCCAGTTTGTGAATTGCTGTGCCCCTGAGCTCCATTTTTTATCTCGTTTTTTCTGAGCTGAACGCAAGTCCAAAGTTTTGGTTGACGACCTATACCGGTTCCCGGTGGGTGGCTGAGTCTTTGGTTAATTCTCCTTCCTCCCAGGAAATAAGAGTGACATGTGCCCATCCAAATGCCTAACAGCTACTCTCTCATTGGTTCTCCCTTTTCCCTTTCATCCTTTGCCAAATTGGCAACGTGTGCGAACCAGGAGGTTAAAGGTGCTGTCTTTCCAAGTTGGGAGATTGATAGTAAAGCAGTTGGAAAGTCAAACTGGCGC
Source organism: Mesoplodon mirus (assembly GCF_964341445.2). Lineage (NCBI taxonomy): Eukaryota > Metazoa > Chordata > Mammalia > Artiodactyla > Ziphiidae > Mesoplodon > Mesoplodon mirus. Next base: position 64,045 of record NW_028294905.1, on the reverse strand, counting down.
ACAAGGAGAGGGACTATTCGTTGATTTTTAGAAACCTTTCGTATTCACAGTGTGTCCATTCTTAGGTTTCCCTTACATGTTATAGCTATAGTAATATTCCCTTCAACCTGGAGAGTTGGGACCCATGGAATGGGTTGCCTCACCTTATTGCTTTATAGGGTCTGCATTTGCTTACCCAATTTCACCCATCCTCTCAGTCCCATGTGTCCAGCCTTATGCCACATCCAGCTCTCTTTGTAGATAGTGTCATTCCAGGTTTCATCAGAGAGCCTGAAAGAATTTTAAAGAATTTCCCTATTTTTATGTTTTGTTTTTGAAATTCCTTTTTATAGTGGGTTTGACCTGATTCTCACTGGCATGTTTATGCCAGTCTAGAAACACTTGATTCCCTTATGGAGACATATCAATACATAGGTTTTAAGATTCTTACTAGTCAGATATATTCCTCTGCGGGAAATATGGGGTTTTGAGTCCCTTTCACTGAGGAAGCTGTAGGTCTTGTCTATTCCATAGTTGATTTTTGGAACGGTACCTGTGCTTTTATCAAACTCTGGTTTTATGCATCACCCCACCTCTCCTTCCCCCTTACACAGGCATAAGAATGTTTTCTAAATGTGAGACTCTGTTCTCTTTCCTAACTCAGTTCATGTGTAGCCATGTTTACAGGATCTTCATAAGTGATATCTTATGATAAGCTTCTTTTTCTGTGTGACTTATTTCACTTAGAATCATCGTACCTGAATCCACTCATTTTGCTGCTACTGGGCGTATGACATTGATTTCTTGGCTGTGGGATATTCCATCATACGTAAGTACCAAAATTTTTTGAACCATTTTTATCTTTCCTGGTATATTTAAGGTGTACCCAAGTTGAGGTTCTTGTAAGCAGTGCAGCCCTAAATTTGGGGTGGCTCTGTCTTATTGATTTTCAGTTTTCCCAAGGTATATTCCCTAGACTGGAAGTGCCCTTGGCTCTGTAGCTCTGTTGTTTACTTGTTTTAGGGAACACAATGCAGTCCTCAAGATAGGCAGTTGGCAATTTACATGCCGCCCATAAGCATAAAAAGGCTCCCTGTTCTCCAGGGCCTGTGTTGCCTTTCTGGTTTTTACCCATTTTGTGGATGTCCCTTTTGACGAGTGGGAAGTGATACTTCTTTGTAGTGCAGATTTGCATTGCCCGCTTGCTTGCTTGGCCAAAAAGGGCGTATGCGTTTTCTCCTGAATATACTCAGGAGAAAACGCAAACGCACTTTTTGGCCAAGTGCATCATTGTCGAAATTGTGCCCCTCTTCCTGTGCTTTAAAGGCGATTCCAACGTACCCCTTGAAATCTGTTTCCTGCTATTCTGCCTAGCTTTCAATTCCGCCTAGTGGCCTTCCCTCAACAGATTGTTGGACGATAGTTGCCCTTTATTACTCTGCCAGTTTGTGAATTGCTGTGCCCCTGAGCTTCACTTTTTAACTCGTTTTTTGTGAGCTGATCGCAAGTCCAAAGTTTTGGTTGACGACCTATACCGGTTCCCGGTGGGTGGCTGAGACTTTGGTTAATTCTTCTTCCTCCCAGGAAATAAGAGTGACATGTGCCCGTCCAAATACCTAACAGCTACTCTCTCATTGGTTCTCCCTTTTCCCTTTCATCTTTTGCCAAATTGGCAACGTGTGTGAACCAGGAGGTTAAAGGTGCTGTCTCTCCAAGTTGGGAGATTGATATTAAAGCAGTTGGAAAGTCAAACTGGCGCAAAAGGAAAGGGACTATTTGTTGAATTTTAGAAAACTTTCGTATTCACAGTGTGTCCATTCTTAGGTTTCCCTTACATGTTATAGCTATAGTAATATTCCCTTCAACCTGGAGAGTTGGGACACATGGAATGGGTTGCCTCGCATTATTGCTTTAAAGGGTCTGCATTTGCTCACCCAATCTCACCAATCCTCTCAGTCCTATGTGTCCAGCATTATGCCACATCCAGCTGTCTTTGTAGATAGTGTCATTCCAGGTTTCATCAGAGAGCATGAAGGAATTTTAAAGAATTTCCCTATTTTTATGTTTTGTTTTTGAAATTCCTTTTTATAGTGGGTTTGAGCTGATTCTCGCTGCCATGATTATGCAGGTCTAGAAACACTTGATTCTCTTACATAGACATATCAATACATAGGTTTTAAGATTCTTACTAGTCAGATATATTCCACTGCGGGATATATGGGGTTTTGAGTCAATCTCACTGAGGAAGGTGTAAGTCTTTTCTATTTCATAGTTGGTTTTTGAATGATACCTGTGCTTATATCAAACTCTGGTTTTATTCATCACCCCACCTCTCCTTCCCCGTTAAGCAGGCAAAAGAGTGTATTCTAAATGTGAGACTCTGATCTCTTTCCTAACTCTGTTCATGTGTAGCCATGTTTACAGGATCTTCATAAGTGATATCTTATGATAAGTTTCTTTTTCTGTGTGACTTATTTCACTTAGAATCATCGTACCTGAATCCACTCATTTTGCTGCTACTGGTCTTATGACATTGATTTCATGGCTGAGGGATATTCCATCATACTAAGTACCACACTATTTTGAACCATTTTTATCTTTCCTGGGATATTTAAGGTGTACCCAAGATGAGGTTCTTGTAAGCAGTGCAGCCCTAAATTTTAGGGTAGTTCTGTCTTATTGATTTTCAGTTTTCCCAAGGTATATTCCCTAGACTGGAAGTGCCCTTGGCTCTGTAGCTCTGTTGTTTACTTGTTTCAGGGAACACAATGCACTCCTCCAGATAGGCAGTTGGCAATTTACATGCTGCCCATCAGCATAAGAATGCTCCCTGTTCTCCAGGGCCTGTCTTGACTTTCTGATTTTTACCCATTTTGTGGATGTCACTTTTGACCGGTGGGAAGTGATACTTCTTTGTAGTGCAGATTTGCATTGCCCGCTTGCTTGCTTGGCCAAAAAGCACGTATGCATTTTCTCCTGAATATATTCAGGAGAAAACGCAAATGCACTTTTTGGCCAAGTGCATCATTGTCGAAGTTGTGCCCCTCTTCCTGTGCTTTAAAGGCGATTCCAACGTACCTTTTGAAATCTGTTTTCTGCTCTTCTGCCTCGCTTTCAAGTCCGCCTCGTTGCCTTCCCTCAACAGATTTTTGGACGAGAGTTGCCCTTTATTACTCTGACAGTTTGTGAATTGCTGTGCCCCTGAGCTCCATATTTTATCTCGTTTTTTGTGAGCTGAACGCAAGTCCAATATTTTGGTTCAGAAGCTATACTGGTTTTCGGTGGTTAGCTGAGTCTTTGGTTAATTCTTCTTCCTCCCAGGAAATAACAGTGACATGTGCCCGTCCAAATGCCTAACAGCTACTCTCTCATTGGTTCTCCCTGTTCCCTTTCATCCTTTGCCAAATTGGCAACGTGTGCGAACTAGGAGGTTAAAGGTGCTGTGTTTCCAAGTTGGGAGATTGATAGTAAAGCAGTTGGAAAGTCAAACTGGCGCACAAGGAGAGGGACTATTCGTTGCGATTTAGAAACCTTTCGTATTCACAGTGTGTCCATTCTTAGGTTTCCCTTACATGTTATAGATATAGTAATATACCCTTCAACCTGGAGAGTTGGGACACATGGAATGGGTGCCATGCATTATTGCTTTAAATGGTCTGCATTTGCTCACCCAATCTCACGAATCCTCTCAGTCCCATGTGTCCAACCTTATGCAACATCCAGCTGTCGTTGTAGATAAGGTCATTCCAGGTTTCATCAGAGACCCTGAAGTAATTGGAAAGAATTTCCCTGTTTTTATGTTTTGTTTTGAAATTCATTTTTATAGTGGGTTTCAGCTGATTCTCGCTGCCATGTTTATGCCAGGCTAGAAAAACTTGATTCCCTTACGGAGACATATCAATACATAGGTTTTAAGATTCTTACTAGTCAGATATATTCCTCTGTGGGAAATATGGGGTTTTGAGTCCCTTTCTCTGAGGAAGGTGTAGGTCTTGTCTATTCCATAGCTGGTTTTTGGAACGGTACCTGTGCTTATATCAAACTCTGGTTTTATGCATCACCCCTCCTCTCCTTCCCCCATAAGCAGGCATAAGAGTGTTTTCTAAATGTGAGACTCTGTTCTCTTTCCTAACTCAGTGCATGTGTAGCCATGTTTACAGGATCTTCATAAGTGATATCTTATGATAAGTTTCTTTTTCTGTGTGACTTATTTCACTTAGAATCATCGTACCTGAATCCACTCATTTTGCTGCTACTGGTCTTATGACATTGATTTCATGGCTGAGGGATATTCCATCGTACGTAAGTACCACAATTTTTGAGCCATTTTTATCTTTCCTGGGATATTTAAGTTGTACCCAAGATGAGGTTCTTGTAAGCAGTGCAGCCTTAAATTTTGGGGTGGCTCTGTCTTATTGATTTTCAGTTTTCCCAAGGTATATTCCCTAGACTGGAAGTGCCCTTGGCTCTGTAGCTCTGTTGTTTACTTGTTTTAGGGAACACAATGCACTCCTTCAGAGAGGCAGTTGGCAATTTACATCCCGTCCATCAGCATAAAAAGGCTCCCTGTTCTCCAGGGCCTGTCTTCCCTTTCTGGTTTTTACCCATTTTTTGGATGTCCCTTTTGACCGGTGGGAAGTGATACTTTTTGTAGTTCAGATTTGCATTGCCCACTTGCTTGCTTGGCCAAAAAGGGCGTATGCGTTTTCTCCTGAATATATTCAGGAGAAAACGCATACGCCCTTTTTGGCCAAGTGCATCATAGTCGAAATTGTGCCCCTCTTCCTGTGCTTTAAAGGCGATTCCAACGTACCCCTTGAAATCTGTTTCCTGCTATTCTGCCTGGCTTTCAAGTCCGCCTAGTAGCCTTCCCTCAACAGATTGTTGGACGATAGTTTCCCTTTATTACTCTGCCAGTTTGTGAATTGCTGTGCCCCTGAGCTCCATTTTTTAACTCGTTTTTTGTGAGCTGAACGCAAGTCCAATATTTTTGTTCAGGAACTATACTGGTTTTCGGTGGGTGGCTGAGACTTTGGTTAATTCTTCTTCGTCCTGGGAAATAAGAGGGACATGTGCCCGTCCAAATGCCTAACAGCTACTCTCTCATTGTTTCTCCCTCTTCCCTTGCATCCTTTGCCAAATTGGCTACCTGTGCGAACCAGGAGGTTTAACGTGCTGTCTCTCCAAGTTGGGAGGTTGATAGTAAAGCAGTTGAAAAGTCAAACTGGCGCACAAGGAGAGGGACTATTCGATGAGATTTAGAAACGTTTCGTATTCACAGTGTGTCCATTCTCCAGGTTTCCTGTACATGTTATGGCTATAGTAATATTCCCTTCAACCTGGAGAGTTGGGTTCCATGGAATGGGTGCCATGAATTATTGCTTTTAAGGGTCTGCGTTTGCTCACGCAATCTCACCAATCCTCTCAGTCCCATGTGTCCAGCCTTATGCCACTTCCAGCTGTCGTTGTAGATAGGGTCATTCCAAGTTTCATCAGAACCCGGGAAGGTATTGTGTAAGAATTTTACTGTTTTTATGTTTTGTTTTGAAATTCATTTTAAAATGGGTTTGAGCTGATTCTCACTGCCATGTTTATGTCGTTCTAGACACACTTGGTTCTCTTACGGAGACATATCAATACATAGGTTTTAAAATTCTTACTAGTCAGATATATTTCTCTGCGGGGAATAGGGTTGGTGAGTTCCGTTCACTGAGGAAGGAGTAGGGCTTGTCTCTTCTGATGTTGTATTATGGAACGGTACCTGTGCTAATATCAATCTTATGTTTTGTGCATCTCCCCAACTCTCTTGCCACTTAAGCAAGCGTTAGATTGTTTTCTAAATCTGATACTCTGTTCTCTTCCCTAAATCAGTTCATATGTAGCCATGTTTACATTCCCTTCATAAGTGATATCTTATGTCAGAATGCACCATGGCCGTTCTCATAATAATGCTCCATGACCCCTGTCATCACAGTGCACCATGCCCTGATTATCAAAATGCTCCATGTCCATTGTCATCACAATTCTCCACGTCCTTGTCATCACAATGCTACATGACACTACTCATCAAAATGTTACATGCTCTTGTCATCAAAATTCACCATCTACTTGACATTGCAATGCTCCATGCACTTGTCATCACAATGCTCCATGGACATGTCATCACAAAGCTCCATGCACTTGTCATCCCAATGCTCCATGACCCTTGTCATCACAATGCTCACTGACACCTGTCATCACAATGCTTCATGCCCCTTGTCATTACAGTGCTACATGATGCTCGACATCACAATTACCCAAGGTCTCCTCATCACAATGCTCCATGGCCAATATCATCACAATTCTCGATAACCAATGTCATCACAACACTCCATGACACCTGACAACACAATGATTCGGGACTCTTGTCATCACAATGTTCCATTCCCTAGTCATCACAATGCTCCATGACACCTTTCATCACAATACTCCATGAATATTTTCAGCCCAATGTTCCATGACCCTTGTCATCACAGTGATCCATGTCGTTGTCATCCCTATGCTCCATGACCACTGTTTACACAATGCTCCGTGACGCTTGTCATCACAGTGCTCCATGACAACTGTCATCACAATGCTCCATGCCATTGTCAGCAAAATGCTACATGACCTTGTCATTACAATGCTCTGTGTGCTTGTCAACACAATCCTCCATGAAACTTGGGATCACATTGCTTCATGCCCTTGTCATCACAATGCTCCATGCTCCTTGAAATCAAAATGATCCATGACCTCTGTCATCACAATGCTCCAAACTCTTGTGATCACAATGTTCCATAACATTTGTCATCGCAACGCTCTATGATGCCTGTCATCACAATACTCCATGCCCTTTTCATCACAATGCTCCATGACCTTCTCATCACAATTCTCAATACACTTGTCATCACAATGCTCCCTGACACTTGTCGTCAGAATGCTCCTTGAACACTGTCACGAAAAGGCTCCATGCCTTTTTCATCACAATGCCCCATGCTGTTTTCATCACAATGCTCCATGCCATTGTCATCAAAATACTCCACAAGCTAGTCATCGGAATGCTCCATGACCATTGTCATCACAATTCTCCATGCACTTGTCAGCACAATGCTCCCTGACCATTGTCATCACAATGCTCCAAGCCATTGTCATCACAATGCTCCATTACATTTGTCATCAGAATCCTCCATGACAATTGGCATCGCAATGCTCCATGCCATTGTCATCAGAATGGGCCATTACATATGTCATCACAATGCTCCCTGACACCTGTCTTCACAATACTGCATGACCTACCTGGTCATCACAATGTTCCATGCCCTTGTTATCACAATGCTCCATGACCCCTGTCATCACAATGCTCCGTGACTCCAGTCATCACAATGCTTCATGAACTTTTTCACCACAATGGTCCATGCCCTCGTCATCAACAGTCTCTGTGACTTTTTAACCACAATGCTCCATGAACTTTTCATCACAATGCTCTTTGACCCTTGTCATCACAATGCTCTATGCCTTTCTCAGCACAATGCTCCATGACCCTTGACATCACAATGCTTCATGCACTTGTCAACAAAATGCTCCATGACACAGGTCATCACAATGCTCCATGACCCCTGTCATCACAGTGCTCCATGACTCCAGTCATCACAATGCTTCATAACGTTTGTCATCACAATGGTCCATGCCCGTGTCATCACAAGGCTCTGTGACCTTTGTAACCACAATGATCCATGAACTTTTCATCACAATTCTCTGTGACCCTTTTCATCAAAATGCTCCATTTCTTTGTGAGAACAATGGTCCATGACCATTGTCTTCAAAATGTGCCACGCGCATTTCATCACAACGGTCCACAAAATTGTCATTGCCATGCTCCATAAACCTTGTAATCACAATGCTCCATGCACTTCTCATCAAAATGCTCTCTCACCAGAGATATCACAGTGTTCCATCACTAGTCATCACAATACTCCCTCTCCCCTGTAATCACAATGTTCCATGACCCTGTCATCACACTGCTACATCCCCTTATCGTCACAATGTTCCATGACCCCTGACATCACAATGTCCATATCCCCTGTCATCAAAATGCTCCATGACCCTTTTCATCCCAAAGCTCCATGACCCCTGGCATCACAATGTTCTACAACCCCTGTCATCAAAATGTTCCATTACACTTTTCATCAACTTGCTGCATGACCCTTTCACTAAATGCTCCCTGCCTTTCTCATCACAATGCACCACACCCTTGTCATCAAAATGCTCCATGACATTTGAAATCAAAAAGCTCCATGACCCTTGGCATCACAGTGCTCCATGTCATTGTCATCACAATGCTCCATGAACCCTCTCATCACATTGCTCCATGCCCTTGTCATCACAAAGCTCCATGATACTTGTCATCACAATGATTGATGCACTTCTCATCACAATGCTCCATGCCCTTATCATTACAATCCTCCATGACCCATGTATCACAGTGTTCCGTGCCCTTGTCATCAGAATGCTCCATGCCCACTCTCATCACAATAATCCATGAAACATTTCAGACCAATGCTCAATGCCCTTCTCATCACAATGCTCCATTACCTCTGTCATAACAATGCTCCATGACCCCTGCCATCCCAATGTTCCACGGGTTGTCATCACAAGGCTCCATGACCCTTGTCATCACAATGCTCCAAGACCCATATAATCACATTGCTCCATGCCCTTGTCATCACAAAGTTCCATGACGCATGTCATCAGAATTTTCCATGGCCTTCTCCTCACAATGCTCCATGCCCTTGTCATCACAATGATCCAAGAACCCGTAATCACAATGCTCCATGCCCCTTTTCATCAGAATGCTCCATGAGACTTGTCATCACAAGTCTCCATGGTCATCTCATCACAATGCTCCAAGACCTGGTCATCACCATGATCTATTCCCTTGTCATCACAATGAACCAGGCCCTTGTCATCCTAATGCTCCATGACCCCTGTATTCACAATGCTCCGTGACGCTTGTCATCACAGTGCTCCATGACACCTGTCATCACAATGCTCCATGCCTTTATCAGCAAAATGCTACATGACCTTGTCATTACAATGCTCTATGCGCTTGTCATCACAATACTCCATTTCCATTGTCATCACAATCCTCCATGAACTTTGGGATCACATTGCTTCATGCCCTTGTCATCACAATGCTCCATGCTCCTTGAAATCAAAATGATCCATGACCTCTGTCATCACAATGCTCCAAACCCTTGTGATAACAATGTTCCATAACGCTTGTCATCACAACCCTCCATGATGCCTGTCATCACAATACTCCATGCCCTTTTCATCACAATGCTCCATGTTCCTTGAAATCAAAATGATCCATGACCTCTGTCATCACAATGCTCCAAACCCTTGTGATTACAATGTTCCATAACACTTGTCATCACAACGCTCCATGATGCCTGTCATCACAATACTCCATGCCCTTTTCATCACAATGCTCCATGACATTTGTCATCAAAATTCCCAATACAATTGTCATCACAATGCTCCCTGACACTTGTCATCACAATGCTCCAAGCCATTGTCATCACAATGCTCCATTACCTTTGTCATCAGAATCCTCCATGACACTTGGCATCACAATGCTCCATGACCCCTGTCATCACAATGCTCCGTGATTCCAGTCATCACAATGCTTCATAACGTTTGTCATCACAACGGTCCATGCCCACGTCATCACAAGGCTCTATATCCTTTGTAACCACAATGCTCCATGAACTTTTCATCACAATGCTCCGTGACCCTTGTCATCACAATGCTCCATGCCTTTGTCAGAACAATGCTCCATGACCCTTGTCATCACAATGTTCCACGCGATTTTCATCACAATGATCCAAAACCTTGTCATCGCTATGCACCATAAATATTGTAATCACAATGCTCCATGCACCTCTCATCCAAATGCTCTATCACCTGAGATATCACAATGTTCCATCACTAGTTATCACAATCCTCCCTCACCCCTGTAATCACAGTGTTCCATGACCCCTGTCATCACAATGCTACATTCCCTTATCAACACAATGTTCCATGACCCGTGACATCACAATGATCCATAAGCCCTGTCATCAAAATGCTCCATGACCTTTTTCATCAGAATGCTCCATGAGACTTATCATCACAAGTCTCCATGGTCTTCTCATCACAGTGCTCCAGGACCTTGTCATCACCATGCTCCATTCCCTTTTCATCACAATGCTCCATGACCCCTGTCATCACAATAATCCATGTACATTTTCAGCCCAATGCTCCACGACCTACTCATCACAATGCTCCATGGCCAATATCATCACAATGCTCCATGACCACTGTCATCACCACACTCCATGACACCTGAAAACACAATGATCTGGGACTTTTGTCATCACAGTGTTCCATTCCCTAGTCATCACAATGCTCCATGACCCCTGTCATCACAACACTCCATGAACATTTTCAGCCCAGTGCTCCATGACCCTTGTCATCACAATGATCCATGCCCTTGTCATCCCAATGTTCCATGACCCCTGTATTCACAATGCTCCGTGACGCTTGTCATCACAGTGCTCCATGACACTTGTCATCACAATGCTCCATGCCTTTGTCAGCAAAATGCTACATGTCCTTGTCTTTACAATGCTCTATGCGCTTGTCATCACAATACTCCATTTCCATTGTCATCCAAATCCTCCATGAACCTTGGGATCACATTGCTTCATGCCCTTGTCATCACAATGCTCCATGCTCCTTGAAATCAAAATGATCCATGAGCTCTGTCATCACAATGCTCCAAACACATGGGATCACAGTGTTCCATAACACTTGTCATCACAATGCTCCATGATGCCTGTCATCACAATATTCCATGCCCTTTTCATCACAATGCTCCATGACCTTTGTCATCACAATTCTTAATACACTTGTCATCACAATGCTCCGTTACTCCAGTCATGACAATGCTTCATGACTTTTGTCATCACAATGGTCCATGCCCTCGTCATCAACAGTCCCTGTGACCTTTTTAACCACAATGCTCCATGAACTTTTCATCACAATGTTCTTTGACCCATGTCATCAAAATGCTCCATGCGCTTGTCAGCACAATGCTCCATGACACATGTCATCACAATGCACCATGCGCTTGTCACCACAGTGCTCCACATTCTTGTCATCACAATGGTCCTTGAAATTTGTCATCAGAATGCTCCATGCACTTCTCATCAAAATGCTCTCTCACCACTGATATCACAGTGCTACATCACTATTTATCACAATACTCCCTCACCCCTGTCATCACAATGTTCCATGACTCCTGTCATCACAATGCTACATGCACTTCTCATCACAATATTCGATGACCCCTGACATCACAGTGTTCCATAACACCTGTCATCAAAATGTTCCATGACACTTTTCATCAAATTGCTCCATGACCCTGTCATCAGAATGTTCCCTGCCCTTCTCATCACAATGCAAAATGCACTTGCCAGCAAAATGCTCCATGTCCTTTGTCATCACAAAGATCCATGACCCTTGGCATCACAATGCTCCATGAACCCTGTCATCACAATACTCCATGAACATTTTCAGCCCAATGCTCCATGATATTCTCATCACAATGCTCCATGACAAATATCATGAAAATGCTCCATGACCACTGTCATCACAACACTCCATGACACCTGACAACACAATGATACGGGACTCTTGTCATCACAATGCTACATTCCCTACTCATCACAATGCTCCATGACCCCTGTCAACACAAAACTCCATGAACATTTTCAGCCCAATGCTCCATGACCCTTGTCATCACAATCATCCATGCCCTTGTCAGCCCAATGCTCCATGACCCCTGTATTCACAAAGCTCCGTGACGCTTGTCATCACAGTGCTCCATGACACATGTCATCACAATGCTCCATGACTTCGTCAGCAAAATGCTACATGACCTTGTCATTACAATGTTCTATGCGCTTGTCATCACAATACTCCATTACCATTGTCATCACAATCCTCCATGAACCTTGGGATCACATTGCTTCATGCCCTTGTCATCACAATGCTCCATGCTCCTTGAAATCAAAATGATCCATGACCTCTGTCATCACAATGCTCCAAACCCTTGTGATCACAATGTTCCATAACACTTGTCATCACAACGCTCCATGATGCCTGTCATCACAATACTCCATGCCCTTTTCATCACAATGCTCCATGACCTTTGTCATCACAATTCTCAATACACTTGTCATCACAATGCTCCCTGACACTTGTCATTAGAATGCTCCTTGAACCCTGTCACGAAAAGGCTCCATGCCCTTTTCATCACAAAGCCCCATGCCATTTTCATCACAATGCTCCATGCCATTGTCATCAAAATACTCCACAAGCTTGTCATCAGAATGCTCCATGACCCTTGTCATCACAATTCTCCATGCACTTGTTAGCACAATGCTCCCTGACCCTTGTCATCACAATGCTCCAAGCCATTGTCTTCACAATGCTCCATTACCTTTGTCAACAGAATCCTCCATGACACTTGGCATCACAATGCTCCATGCCATTGTCATCACAATGGGCCATTAAATATGTCATCACAGTGCTCCCTGTCACCTCTCTTCACAATACTGCAAGACCTAGTCATCACAATGCTCAATGCCCTTGTCCTAACAATGCGCCATTCCAACTGTCATCGCAATACTCCATGAAAATTATTAGACCAATGTCCCATGCCCTTGTCATCACAATGCTCCATGCCCTAGTTATCACAATGTTCCATGACCTGTGTCATCACAATGCTCCGTGACTCCAGTCATCACAATGCTCCATGACCTTTGTCATCACAATGGTCCATGCCCTCATTATCAACAGTCTCTGTGACCTTTTTAAGCACAATGCTCCATGAACATTTTATCACAAGGCTCTTTGACCCTTGTCATCACAATGCTCTATGCCTTTCTCAGCACAATGCTCCATGCACTTCTCATCACATTGCTCCATGACCCCTGTCATCACAATGCTCCGTGACTCCTGTCATCACAATTCTTCATAATATTTGTCATCACAAGTGTCGATGCCCGCGTCATCAAAAGGCCCTATTACCTTTGTAACCACAATGCTCCATGAACTTTTCATCACAATGCACCGTGACACTTGTCATCACAATGCTCCATGCCTTTGTCAGAAAAATGCTCCATGACCCTTGTCATCACAATGTGCCACTCGCCTTTCATCCCAACGGTCCACAAATTTGTCTTTGCAATGCTCCATAAACCTTGTAATCACAATGTTCCATGCCTTTCTCATCACAATGCTCCATTACCCCTGTGTTAAAAATGCTCCATGACACCTGCCATCACAATGTTCCACGGCCTTGTCATCACATGGCTCCATGACCCTTGTCATCACAATGCTCCACGACTCCTGTAATCACAATGCTCCATGCCCTTGTCATCACAAAGCTCCATGACACATGTCATCAGAATGTTCCATGGCCTTCTCATCAAAATGCTCCATGCCCTTGTCATCACAATACACCATGTCCAATGTCATCACAATAATCTATGAAACTTGTCAGACCAATGCTCCATGCCCCTGTCATCACAATGCTCCATGCACTTGTCATCACAATGCTCCGTGACTCCTGTCATCACAATGATTCATAACGTTTGTCATCACAATGGTCCATGCCTGCGTCATCACAAGGCTCTGTGACCTTTGTAACCACAATGCTCCATGAACTTTTCATCACAATTCTCTGTGACCCTTGTCATCACAATGCTCCATGTCTTTGTCAGAACAATGCTCCATGACCATTGTCTTCACAATGTGCCACGCACATTTCATCACAACGGTCCACAAACTTGTCATTGCAATGCTCCATAAACATTGTAATCACAATGCTCCATGCACTTCTCATCCAAATGCTCTCTCACCAGAGATATCACAATGTTCCATCACTAGTCATCACAATACTCCCTCACCCCTGTAATCACAATGTTCCATGACCCCTGTCATCACAGTGCTACATACCCTTATCATCACAATGTTCCATGACCCCTGACATCACAATGTCCATATCCCCTGTCATCAAAATGCTCCATGACCCTTTTCATCCCAAAGCTCCATGACCCCTGGCATCACAATGTTCTACAACCCCTGTCATCAAAATGTTCCATTACACTTTTCATCAACTTGCTGCATGACCCTTTCACTAAATGCTCCCTGCCTTTCTCATCACAATGCACCACACCCTTGTCATCAAAATGCTCCATGACATTTGAAATCAAAAAGCTCCATGACCCTTGGCATCACAGTGCTCCATGTCATTGTCATCACAATGCTCCATGAACCCTCTCATCACATTGTTCCATGCCCTTGTCATCACAAAGCTCCATGATACTTGTCATCACAATGATTGATGCACTTCTCATCACAATGTTCCATGCCCTTATCATTACAATCCTCCATGACCCATGTATCACAGTGTTCCGTGCCCTTGTCATCAGAATGCTCCATGCCCACTCTCATCACAATAATCCATGAAACATTTCAGACCAATGCTCAATGCCCTTCTCATCACAATGCTCCATTACCTCTGTCATAACAATGCTCCATGACCCCTGCCATCCCAATGTTCCACGGGTTGTCATCACAAGGCTCCATGACCCTTGTCATCACAATGCTCCAAGACCCATGTAATCACATTGCTCCATGCCCTTGTCATCACAAAGTTCCATGACGCATGTCATCAGAATTTTCCATGGCCTTCTCCTCACAATGCTCCATGCCCTTGTCATCACAATGATCCAAGAACCCGTAATCACAATGCTCCATGCCCCTATTCATCAGAATGCTCCATTAGACTTGTCATCACAAGTCTCCATGGTCATCTCATCACAATGCTCCAAGACCTTGTCATCACCATGATCTATTCCCTTGTCATCACAATGAACCAGGCCCTTGTCATCCTAATGCTCCATGACCCCTGTATTCACAATGCTCCGTGACGCTTGTCATCACAGTGCTCCATGACACTTGTCATCACAATGCTCCATGCCTTTATCAGCAAAATGCTACATGACCTTGTCATTACAATGCTCTATGCGCTTGTCATCACAATACTCCATTTCCATTGTCATCAAAATCCTCCATGAACTTTGGGATCACATTGCTTCATGCCCTTGTCATCACAATGCTCCATGCTCCTTGAAATCAAAATGATCCATGAGCTCTGTCATCACAATGCTCCAAACACATGGGATCACAGTGTTCCATAACACTTGTCATCACAATGCTACATCCCCTTATCAACACAATGTTCCATGACCCGTGACATCACAATGTTCCATAAGCCCTGTCATCAAAATGCTCCATGACTTTTTCATCAGAATGCTCCATGAGACTTATCATCACAAGTCTGCATGGTCTTCTCAGCACAGTGCTCCAGGACCTTGTCATCACCATGCTCCATTCCCTTTTCATCACAATGCTCCATGACCCCTGTCATCACAATAATCCATGTACATTTTCAGCCCAATGCTCCACGACCTACTCATCACAATTCTCCATGGCCAATATCATCACAATGCTCCATGACCACTGTCATCACCACACTCCATGACACCTGAAAACACAATGATCTGGGACTTTTGTCATCACAGTGCTCCATTCCCTAGTCATCACAATGCTCCATGACCCCTGTCATCACAACACTCCATGAACATTTTCAGCCCAGTGCTCCATGACCCTTGTCATCACAATGATCCATGCCCTTGTCATCCCAATGCTCCATGACCCCTGTATTCACAATGCTCCGTGACGCTTGTCATCACAGTGCTCCATGACACTTGTCATCACAATGCTCCATGCCTTTGTCAGCAAAATGCTACATGTCCTTGTCTTTACAATGCTCTATGCGCTTGTCATCACAATACTCCATTTCCATTGTCATCCAAATCCTCCATGAACCTTGGGATCACATTGCTTCATGCCCTTGTCATCACAATGCTCCATGCTCCTTGAAATCAAAATGATCCATGAGCTCTGTCATCACAATGCTCCAAACACATGGGATCACAGTGTTCCATAACACTTGTCATCACAATGCTCCATGATGCCTGTCATCACAATATTCCATGCCCTTTTCATCACAATGCTCCATGACCTTTGTCATCACAATTCTTAATACACTTGTCATCACAATGCTCCGTTACTCCAGTCATGACAATGCTTCATGACTTTTGTCATCACAATGGTCCATGCCCTCGTCATCAACAGTCCCTGTGACCTTTTTAACCACAATGCTCCATGAACTTTTCATCACAATGTTCTTTGACCCATGTCATCAAAATGCTCCATGCGCTTGTCAGCACAATGCTCCATGACACATGTCATCACAATGCACCATGCGCTTGTCACCACAGTGCTCCACATTCTTGTCATCACAATGGTCCTTGAAATTTGTCATCAGAATGCTCCATGCACTTCTCATCAAAATGCTCTCTCACCACTGATATCACAGTGCTACATCACTATTTATCACAATACTCCCTCACCCCTGTCATCACAATGTTCCATGACTCCTGTCATCACAATGCTACATGCACTTCTCATCACAATATTCGATGACCCCTGACATCACAGTGTTCCATAACACCTGTCATCAAAATGTTCCATGACACTTTTCATCAAATTGCTCCATGACCCTGTCATCAGAATGTTCCCTGCCCTTCTCATCACAATGCAAAATGCACTTGCCAGCAAAATGCTCCATGTCCTTTGTCATCACAAAGATCCATGACCCTTGGCATCACAATGCTCCATGAACCCTGTCATCACAATACTCCATGAACATTTTCAGCCCAATGCTCCATGATATTCTCATCACAATGCTCCATGACAAATATCATGAAAATGCTCCATGACCACTGTCATCACAACACTCCATGACACCTGACAACACAATGATACGGGACTCTTGTCATCACAATGCTACATTCCCTACTCATCACAATGCTCCATGACCCCTGTCAACACAAAACTCCATGAACATTTTCAACCCAATGCTCCATGACCCTTGTCATCACAATCATCCATGCCCTTGTCAGCCCAATGCTCCATGACCCCTGTATTCACAAAGCTCCGTGACGCTTGTCATCACAGTGCTCCATGACACATGTCATCACAATGCTCCATGACTTCGTCAGCAAAATGCTACATGACCTTGTCATTACAATGTTCTATGCGCTTGTCATCACAATACTCCATTACCATTGTCATCACAATCCTCCATGAACCTTGGGATCACATTGCTTCATGCCCTTGTCATCACAATGCTCCATGCTCCTTGAAATCAAAATGATCCATGACCTCTGTCATCACAATGCTCCAAACCCTTGTGATCACAATGTTCCATAACACTTGTCATCACAACGCTCCATGATGCCTGTCATCACAATACTCCATGCCCTTTTCATCACAATGCTCCATGACCTTTGTCATCACAATTCTCAATACACTTGTCATCACAATGCTACCTGACACTTGTCATTAGAATGCTCCTTGAACCCTGTCACGAAAAGGCTCCATGCCCTTTTCATCACAAAGCCCCATGCCATTTTCATCACAATGCTCCATGCCATTGTCATCAAAATACTCCACAAGCTTGTCATCAGAATGCTCCATGACCCTTGTCATCACAATTCTCCATGCACTTGTTAGCACAATGCTCCCTGACTCTTGTCATCACAATGCTCCAAGCCATTGTCATCACAATGCTCCATTACCTTTGTCAACAGAATCCTCCATGACACTTGGCATCACAATGCTCCATGCCATTGTCATCACAATGGGCCATTAAATATGTCATCACAGTGCTCCCTGACACCTCTCTTCACAATACTGCAAGACCTAGTCATCACAATGCTCCATGCCCTTGTCATCACAATGCGCCATTCCAACTGTCATCGCAATACTCCATGAAAATTATTAGACCAATGTCCCATGCCCTTGTCATCACAATGCTCCATGCCCTAGTTATCACAATGTTCCATGACCTCTGTCATCACAATGCTCCGTGACTCCAGTCATCACAATGCTCCATGACCTTTGTCATCACAATGGTCCATGCCCTCATTATCAACAGTCTCTGTGACCTTTTTAAGCACAATGCTCCATGAACATTTCATCACAAGGCTCTTTGACCCTTGTCATCACAATGCTCTATGCCTTTCTCAGCACAATGCTCCATGCACTTCTCATCACATTGCTCCATGACCCCTGTCATCACAATGCTCCGTGACTCCAGTCATCACAATGCTTCATAACGTTTGTCATCACAACGGTCCATGCTCGCGTCATCACATGGCTCTGTGACATTTTTAACCACAATGCTCCATGAAATTTTGATCACAATGCTCCGTGACGCTTGTCATCAATTGCTCCATGCCTTTGTCAGAACAATGCTCCATGACCCTTGTCATCACAATGTGTCATGCGCTTTTCATCACAATGATCCACAATCTTGTCATCGCTATGCTCCATAAACCTTGTAAGCACAATGCGCCATGCACTTCTCATCCAAATGCTCTCTCACATGAGATATCACAATGTTCCATCACTAGTCATCACAATCCTCCCTCACCCCTGATATCACAATGTTCCATGACCCCTGTCAACACAATGCTACATCCCCTTATCAGCAGAATGTTCCATGACCCCTGACATCACAATGTTCCATAACCACTGTCATCAAAATGCTCCATGACCCTTTTCATCCCAAAGCTCCATGACCCCTGGCATCACAATATTCTGTAACCCCTGTCATCAAAATGTTCCATTACAAGTTTCATCAAATTGCTGCATGACCCTGTCATCAAAATGCTCCCTGCCCTTCTCATCACAATGCACCAGACTCTTGTCATCAAAATGCTCCATGACATTTGTCATCACAAAGCTCCGTGACACTTGGCATCACAATGCTCCATGTCATTGTCATCACAATGCTCCATGAACTCTCTCATCACATTGCTCCATGCCCTTGTCATCACAAATCTCCGTGACACTTGTCATCACAATGCTCCTTGCCCTTCTCATCACAATGTTCCATGCCCTTGTCATTACAATCCTCCATGACCCATGTATCACAGTGTTCCGTGCCCTTGTCATCACAATGCTCCATGCCCACTCTCATCACAATAATCCATGAAACATTTCAGAACAATGCTCAATGCCCTTCTCATCACAATGCTCCATTACCACTGTCATAACAATGCTCCATGACCACTGCCATCACAATGTTCCACGGCCTTATCATCACAAGGCTCCATGACCCTTTTCATCACAATGCTCCAAGACCCCTGTAATCATAATGTTCCATGCACTTGTCATCACAAAGCTCCATGACGCATGCCATCAGAATGTTCCATGGCCTTCTCATCACAATGCTCCATGCCCTTGTCATGACAATGCTCCAAGACCCCTGTAATCACAATGCTCCATGCTCCTTTTCATTTCAATGCTCCATGAAGCCTGTCATCAATATGCAACATGCCCATTATCATAATGCTTTAAGCTATTGTCATCACAATGAAATCAAAATTATCCATGACCACTGTCATCATAATGCTCCAAACCCTTGTGATCACAATATTCCATAACACTTATCATCACAACACCCTATGACGCACATCATCACAATTATCCATGTTCTTCTCATCACAACGCTCCATAACTTTGTCATCACAATTCTCAATACACTTGTCATCAAAATGCTGTGTGACACTTGTCGTCAGTATGCTCCTTGAACCCTGTCATGACAAGGCTCCATGCCGTTTGATCACAATGATCCATGCCCTTTTCATCACAATGCTCCAAGACCCCTGTAATCACAGTGCTCCATGCCCTTGTCATCACAAGCTCCATGACACATGTCATCAGAATGCTCCATGGCCTTCTCCTCACAATGCTCCATGCCCTTGTCATCACAATGCTCCAAGACCCATGTAATCACAATGCTCCATGCCCCTTTTCATCAGCATGCTCCATGAGACTTGTCATCACAAGTCTCCATGGTCTTATCATCACAATGCTCCAGGACCTTGTCATCACCATGCTCCATTCCCTTGTCATCACAATGCTCCATAACCCCTGTCATCACAATACTCCAT
Source organism: Mesoplodon mirus (assembly GCF_964341445.2). Classification (NCBI taxonomy): domain Eukaryota; kingdom Metazoa; phylum Chordata; class Mammalia; order Artiodactyla; family Ziphiidae; genus Mesoplodon; species Mesoplodon mirus. The sequence continues at coordinate 43,844 of NW_028294905.1, read as the reverse complement.
GAATATTTTCAGCCCAATGCTCCGTGAAATTCTCATCACAATGCTCCATGACAAATATCATCAAAATGCTCCATGACCACTGTCATCAAAACACTCCATGACACCTGACAACACAATGATCTGGGACTCTTGTCATCACAATGCTACATTCCCTACTCATCACAATGCTCCATGACACCTGTCATCACAATACTCCATGAATATTTTCAGCCCAATTTTCCATGACCCTTGTCATCACAATCATCCATGACATTGTCATCCCAATGCTCCATGACCCCTGTATTCACAATGCTCCGTGACGCTTGTAATCACAGTGCTCCATGACGCCAGTCATCACAATGCTCCATGACCTTTGTCATCACAATGGTCTATGCCCTCATCATCAACAGTCTCTGTGACCTTTTTAAGCACAATGCTCCATGAACATTTCATCACAATGCTCTTTGACACTTGTCATCACAATGCTCTATGCCTTTCTCAGCACAATGCTCCATGCCCTTGTCATCACATTGCTCCATGACCCCTGTCATCACAATGCTCCGTGACTCCAATCATCACAATTCTTCATAACATTTGTCATCACAATGGTCTATGCTCGCGTCATCAAAAGGCTCTGTTACCTTTGTAACCACAATGTTCCATGAACTTTTCATCACAATGCTCCAAGACACTTGTCATCACAATGCTCCATGCGTTTGTCAGAAAAATGCTCCATGACACTTGCCATCACAATGTGCCCACGCTTTTCATCCCAATGGTCCACAAATTTGTCAGCGCAATGCTCCAAAAAACTTCTAATCACAATGCTCCATGCCCTTCTCATCACAATGCTCCATTACACCAGTCATAAAAATGCTCCATGACCCTTGTCATCACAATGCTCCAAAACCCCTGTAATCACAATGCTCCATGCCCTTGTCATCACAAATTTCCATGACACATGTCATCAGAATGTTCCATGGTCTTCTCCTCAAAATGTTCCATGCCCTTGTCATCACAATGCTCCCAAATCCCTGTAATCACAATGCTTCATGCCCCTTTTCAACTCAATGGTCCATGAAACCTGTCATCACAATGCATCATGCCCATCATCATAATGCTTCCAGATATTGTCAGCACAATGAAATCAATATTCTCCATGACCTCTGTCATCATAATGCTCCATGACCCCTGTCATTACAATACTCCATGAATATTTTCAGCCCAATGCTCCATGACCCTTGTCATCCCAATGATCCATGACCCCTCTATTCACAGAGCTCAGTGATGCTTGTCATCACAGTGCTCCATGACACCAGGCATCACATTGCTTCATGCCCTTGTCATCAGAGTGCTCCATGCTCCTTGAAATCAAAATGATGCATGAGCTTTGTCATCACAATGCTCCAAAACCTTGTGATCACAATGTTCCATAACACTTGGAATCACAACGCTCCATGATGACTGTCATCACAATACTCCATGCCCTTTTCGTCACAATGTTCCATGACCTTTGTCATCACAATTCTCAATACACTTGTCATCACAATGCTCCCTGACACTTGTCGTCAGAATGCTCCTTGAACCCTGTCACGAAATGGATCCATGCCTTTTTCATCACAAAGCCCCATGCCATTTTCATCACAATGCTCCATGCCATTGTCATCAAAATACTCCACAAGCTCGTCATCAGAATGCTCCATGACGCTTGTCATCACAATTCTCCATGCACTTGTTAGCACAATGCTCCCTGACCCTTGTCATCACAATGCTCCATTAACTTTTTCATCAGATTCCTCCATGAAACTTGGCATCACAATGCTCCAGGCCGTTGTTATCACAATGGGCCATTACATATGTCATCACATTTCTCCATGACACCTCTCTTCAAAATACTGCATGACCTCGTCATCACAATGCTCCATGCCCTTGTCATCACAATGCGTCATTCCAACTGTCATCGCAATACTCCATGAAAATTTTTAGACCAATGCTCCATGCCCTTGTCATCACAATGCTCCATGCCCTTGTTATCACAATGTTCCATGGCCCCTGTCATCACAATGCTCCGTGACTCCAGTCATCACAGTGCTCCATGACCTTTGTCATCAAAATGGTCTATGCCATCATCATCAACAGTCTCTGTGACCTTTTTAAGCACAATGCTCCATGAACATTTCATCACAATGCTCTTTGACACTTGTCATCACAATGCTCTATGCCTTTCTCAGCACAATGCTCCATGCCCTTGTCATCACATTGCTCCATGACCACTGTCATCACAATGCTCCGTGACTCCAGTCATCACAATTCTTCATAAAATTTGTCATCACAGTGGTCAATGCTCGAATCATCAAAAGGCTCTGTTACCTTTGTAACCACAATGTTCCATGAACTTTTCATCACAATGCTCCGAGACCCTTGTCATCACAATGCTCCATGCGTTTGTCAGAAAAATGCTCCATGACACTTGTCATCACAATGTGCCACACGCTTTTCATCCCAACGGTCCACAAATATGTCAGCACAAGGCTCCATAAACCTTCTAATCACAATGCTCCATGCCCTTCTCATCACAATGCTCCATTACACCAGTCATAACAATGCTCCATGACCCTTGTCATCACAATGCTCCAAAACCCCTGTAATCACAATGCTCCATGCCCTTGTCATCACAAATCTCCATGAAACATGTCATCAGAATGTTCCATGGTCTTCTCCTCAAAATGCTCCATGCCCTTGTCATCACAATGCTCCCAAAACCCTGTAATCACAATGCTCCATGCCCCTTTTCAACTCAATGGTCCATGAAACCTGTCATCACAAGGCATCATGCCCATCATCATAATGCTTCCAGCTATTGTCAGCACAATGAAATCAAAATTCTCCATGACCTCTGTCATCATAATGCTCCATGACCCCTGTCATCACAATACTCAATGAACATTTTCAGACCACTGCTCCATGACCCTTGTCATCAAAATGATCCATGCCCTTGTCATCCCAATGCTCCATGACCCCTGTATTCACAATGCTCCATGACGCTTGTCATCACAGTGCTCCATGACATCAGTCATCACAGTGCTCCATGCCTTTGTCAGCAAAATGTTACATGACCTTGTCATTACAATGCTCTATTGGCTTTTCATCACAATACTCCTTTACCATTGTCATCACAATCCTCCATGAACCTTGGGATCCCATTGCTTCATGCCCTTGTCATCAGAGTGCTCCATGCTCCTTGAAATCAAAATGATGCATGAGCTTTGTCATCACAATGCTCCAAACCCTTGTTATCACAATGTTCCATAACACTTTTAATCACAACGCTCCATGATGACTGTCATCACAATACTCCATGCCCTTTTCATCACAATGCTCCATGACCTTTGTCATCACAATTCTCAATACACTTGTCATCACAATGCTCCCTGACACTTGTCGTCAGAATGTTCCTTGAACCCTGTCACGAAAAGGCTCCATGCCTTTTTCATCACAAAGCCCCTTGCCGTTTTCATCACAATGCTCCATGCCATTGTCATCAAAATACTCTACAAGCTTGTCATCAGAATGCTCCATGACCGTTGTCATCACAATTCTCCATGCACTTGTCAGCACAATGCTCCCTGACCCTTGTCATCACAATGCTCCAAGCCATTGTCATCACAATGCTCCATTTCATTTGTCATCAAAATCCTCCATGACACTTGGCATCACAATGCTCCATGTCATTGTCATCACAATGGGCCATTATATATGTCATCACGATGCTCCCTGACACCTGTCTTCACAATACTGCAAGACCTGTTCATCACAATGTTCCATGCCCTTGTCATCACAATATGCCATTCCAAATGTCGTCGCAATAATCCATGAAACTTATTAGACCAATGCTCCATGCCCTTGTCATCACAATGCTCCATGCCCTTGTTATCACAGTGCTCCATGACCCCTGTCATCACAATGCTCCGTGAATCCTGTCATCACAATGCTCCATGACCTTTGTTATCACAATGGTCCATGCCCTCATCATCAACAGTTTCTGTGACCTTTTTAACCACAATGCTCCATGAACATTTCATCACAATGCTCTTTGCCCCTTGTCATCACAATGCTCTATGCCTTTCTCAGCACAATGCTCCATGCCCTTGTCATCACAATGCTCTATGACCCCTGTCATCACAATGCTCTTTGACTCCAGTCATCACAATTCTTCATAACATTTGTCATCACAGTGGTCCATGCCCGCATCATCACAGGGCTCTGTTACATTGGTAACCACAATGCTCCATGAAATTTTCATCACAATGCTCCGTGACCCTTGTCATCACAATGCTCCATGCATTTGTCAGAAAAATGCTCCATGTCCCTTATCATCACAACGTGCCAAGCGCTTTTCACCCCAACGGTCCAGAAATTTGTAAAGGCAATGCTCCATAAACCTTGTAATCACAATGTTCCATGCCCTTCTCATCACAATGCTCCATTACACCTGTCATAACAATGCTCCATGATCCCTGCCATCACAATGTTCCACGGCCTTGCCATCACAAGGCACCATGGCCCTTGTCATCACAATGTTCCAAAACACCTGTAATCACAATGCTCCATGCCCTTGTCATCACAAAGCTCCATGACACATGTCATCAGCATGTTCCATGGCCTTCTCATCAAAATGCTCCATGCCCATGTCATCACAATGCTCCCAGACCCCTGTAATCACAATGCTCCATGCCCCTTTTCATCTCAATGCTCCATGAAACCTCTCATCACAATGCACCTTGCCCATCATGATAATGCTTCCGGCTATTGTCAGCACAATGAAATAAAAATTCTCCATGACCTCTGTCATCACAATGCTCCATGACCACTGTCATCACAATGATCCATGCTCTTGTCATCCCAATGCTCCATGACCCCTGTATTCACAATGCTCCGTGACGCTTGTCATCACAGTGCTCCATGACACCTGTCATTACAATGCTCCATGCCTTTGTCAGCAAAATGCTACATGACCATGTCATTACAATGCTCTATGCGCTTGTCAACACAATACTCCATTACCATTGTCATTACAATCCTCCATGAACCTTGGCATCACATTGCTTCATGACCTTGTCATCACAATGCTCCATGATCCTTGAAATCAAAATGATCCATGACCTCTGTCATCGCAATGATCCAAACCCTTGTGATCACAATGTTCCAAAACACTTGTCATCACAACACTCCATGATGCCTGTCATCACAATACTGCATGCCCTTTTCATCACAATGCTCCATGACCTTTGTCATCACAATTCTCAATACACTTGTCATCACAATGCTCCCTGACACTTGTCGTCAGAATGCTTTTTGAACCCTGTCACGAAAGTCTCTATGACTTTTTCATCAAAATGACCCATGCCGTTTTCATCACAATGCTCCATGTCACTGTCATCAAAATACTCCACAAGTTTGTCATCAGAATGCTCCATGACCCTCGTCATCATAATTTTCCATGCAATTCTCAGCACAAAGCTACCTGACACTTGTCATCACAATGCTCCATGCCATTGTCATCACAATGCTCCATTAACTTTGTCATCAGAATCCTCCATGACACTTGGCATCACAATGCTTCATGCCATTGTCATCACAATGGGCCATTATATATGTCATCACAATGCTCCCTCACACCTCTCTTCACAATACTGCATGACCTGGTCATCACAATGCTTCATGCCCTTGTCATCACAATGCACCATTCCAACTCTCATCGCAATAATGCATGAAACTTATTAGACCAATGCTTCATGTCCTTGTCATCACAATGCTCCATTCCCTTGTTATCACAATGCTCCATGACCCCTGTAATCACAATGCTCCGTGATTCCATTCATCACAATGCTTCTTGACCTTTGTCATCACAATGGTCCATGCCCACATCATCAACAGTCTCTGTGACGTTTTTAACCACAATGCTCCATGAACTTTTCATCACAATGCTCTTTGACCCTTGTCATCACCATGCTCTATGCCTTTCTCAGCACAATGCTCCATGACATTTCTCATGACAATGCTCCATGCACTTGTCAGCAAAATGCTCCACGACACATGTCATCACAATGCACTATTCGCTTGTCATAACAGTGCTCCACAATCTTGTCATCACAATGCTCCATGCACTTCTCATCGAAATGCTCTCTCACCACTGATATCACAATGTTACATCACTATTCGTCACAATACTCCCTCACCCCTGTCATCACAATGTTCCATGACACTTATCATCACAATGCTACATGCATTATCATCACAATGTTTGATGACCACTGACATCACAATGTTACATAACCCCTGTCATCAAAATGCTCCATGACCCTTTCCATCAAAGTGCTCCATGACCCCAGACATCACAATGTTTCATAACACCTGTCATCAAAATGTTCCATGACACTTTTCATCAAATTGCTCCATGACCCTGTCATCACAATGCTCCCTGCACTTCTCATCACAATGCACAACGCCCTTGTCATCACAATGCTCCATGAAATTTGTCATCAAAAATATCCATGACACTTGGCATCACAATGCTCCATATCTTTTTCATCACGATGCTCCACGAACGCTCTCATCACATTCCTCCATGCCCTTGTCACCACAAAGTTCCATGACACATGTCATCAGAATGTTCCATGGCTTTCTCATCGCAATGCTCCATGCCCTTGCAATCACAATGCTCCATTACCCCTGTCATAACAATGCTCCATGTAACAAGCCAACAGGATGACCCATGGCCTTTTCATCACAAGGCTCTTTGACCCTTCTCATCACAATGCTCCAAAAACACTGTAATCACAATTCTCTATGCCCTTGTCACCACAAAGCTCCATGACACATGTCATCAGAAAGTTCCATAGCCTTCTCATCAAAATGCTCCAAGCCCTTTTCATCACAATGCACCCAGACCCCTATAATCACAGTGCTCCATGCCCCTTTTCATATCAATGGTCCATGAACCCTGTCATCACAGTGCATCATGCCCATCATCATAATGCTTCTGGCTATTGTCAGCACAATGAAATCAAAATTCTCTATGACCTCTGTCATCACAATGCTCCATGACCCCTGTTATCACAATACTCCATGAACATTTTCAGCCCAATGCTCCATGACACTTGTCATCACAATGATCCATGCCCTTGTCATCCCAATGCTCCATGACCCCTGTGTTCACAATGCTCCGTGACGGTTGTCATCACAGTGCTCCATGACACCTGTCATCACAATGCTCCATGCCTTTGTCAGCAAAATCCTACATGACCTTGTCATTACAATGCTCTATGCGCTTGTCATCACAATACTCCATTACCATTGTCATCACAATCCTCCATGAACCTTGGGATCACATTGCTTCATGCCCTTGTCATCACAATGCTCCATGCTCCTTGAAATCAAAATGATCCATGACCTCTGTCATCACAATGCTCCAAAACCTTGTGATCACAATGTTCCATAACACTTGTCATCACAACGCTCCATGATGCCTTTCATCACAATACTCCATGCCCTTTTCATCACAATGATCCATGACCTTTGTCATCACAATTCTCAATACACTTTTCATCACAATGCTCCCTAACACTTGTCTTTAGAATGCTCCATGAACCCTGTCACGAAAAGGCTCCATGCATTTTTCATGACAAAGCCCCATGCAATTTTCATCACAATGCTCCATGCCATTGTCATCACAATACTCCACAAGCTTGTCATCAGAATGCTCCATGACTCTTGTCATCACAATTCTCAATGCACTTGTCAGCACAATGATCCCTGAACCTTGTCATCACAATGCTCCAAGCCATTGTCATCACAATGCCCCATTACATTTGTCATCAGAATACTCCATGACACTTGGCATCACAATGCTCCATGTCCTTGTCATCAAAATGTGCCATTCCAACTGTCATTGCAATAATCCATGAAACTTATTAGATCAATGTTCCATGCTCTTGTCATCACAATGCTCCATGCCCTTGTTATAAAAATGCTCCATGACCCCTGTGATCACAATGCTGCGTGACTCCAGTCATCACCATGCTTCATGACCTTTGTCATCACAGTGGACCATGCCCTCGTCATCACCAGTCACTGTGACATTTTTAACCACAATGCTCCATGAACTTTTCATCACAATGCTCTTTGACCCTTGTCATCACAATGCTCTATGCCTTTCTCAGCACAGTGCTCCATGACACATGTCATCACAATGCACCATGTGCTTATCATCACAGTGCTCAAAAATCTTGACATCACATTGCTCCATAAAATTTGTCATCACAATTCTCCATGCACTTCTCATCAAAATGCTCTCTCACCACTGATATCACAATGTTACATCACTATTTGTCACAAAACTCCCTCACCCCTGTCATCACAATGTTCCATGACTCCTGTCATCACAATGCTACATGCACTTATCATCACAATGTTCGATGACCCATGACATCACAATGTTCCATAACACCTGCCATCAAAATGTTCCATGATACTTTTCATCAAATTGCTCCATGACCCTGTCATCACACTGCTCCCTGCCCTTCTCATCACAATACACATCGCCCTTGCCATCAAAATGCTACATGACGTTTGTCATCACAAAGATCCATGACCCTTGGCATCACAATGCTCCATGTCATTGTCATCACAATGCTCCATGAACGCTCTCATCACATTGCTCCATGCCCTTGTCTTCACATAGCTCCATGACACATGTCATCAGAATGCTCCATGACCTTCTCATCCCAATGCTCCATGCCCTTGCCAGCACAATGCTCCATGAACCCTGTGATAACAATGCTCCTGACCCCTGCCATCACGATGTTCCATGAACTTGTCATCACAAGGCTCCATGACCCTTCTCATCACAATGCTCCAAGAACACTGTAATCACAATGCTCTATGCCCCTTTTCATCTCAATGATCCATGAAACCTGTCATCACAATGCACCATGCCCATCATCATAATGCTTCCTGCTATTGTCATAACAAAGAAATCAAAATGCTCCATGACCTCTGTCATAACAATGCTCCAAACCCTTTTGATCACAATATTCCATAACACTTGTCATCACAATGCCCCATGACGCTCGTCATCACAATTATCCATGGACTTCTCATCACAATGCTCCATGACCTTCGTCATCACAATGCTCAATACAATTGTCATCAAAATGCTCCCTGACACTTGTTGTCTGTATGCTCCTTTTACCCTGTCATGACAAGGTTCTATGCATTTTTCATCACAATGATCCATGCCCTTTTCATCACAATGCTCCAAGACCCATGTAATCATGATGCTCCATGCCCATGTCATCACAAAGCTCAATGACGCATGCCATCAGAATGCTCCTTGGTCTTCTCCTCACAATGCTCCATGCCCTGGTCATCACAAAGTTCCAAGACCACTGTAATCACAATGCTCCATGCCCTTTTTCATCAGTATGCTCCTTGAGACTTGTCATCACATGGCTCCATGGTTTTGTCATCATAATGATCCAAGCCGTAGTCATCACAAGGCTCCATTATATTTGTCATCACAATCCTCCATTACATTTGGCATCACAATGCTCCCTGCCATTGTCATCGCAATGGACCATGACATATGTCATCACAATGCTCCCTGGCACCTGTCTTCAAAGTACACCATGACCTTCTCATCACAATGCCCCATAACCTTGTCATCACAATGCACCATGGCCACTGTCATCACAATAATCTCTGAAACTTGTCAGACCAATGCTCCATTCCCATTTCATCACAATGCTCCTTGACTCCAGTCATCACAATGCTTCATAACGTTTGTCATCACAACGGTCCATGCCCGCATCATCACAAGGCTCTATGTCCTTTGTAACCACAATGCTCCATGAACTTTTCATCACAATGCTCCGTGACCCTTGTCATCACAATGCACCATGCCTTTGTCAGAACAATGCTGCATGACCCTTGTCATCACAATATGCCACGCGCTTTTCATCAAAATGATCCACAACCATGTCATCGCTATGCACCATAAATATTGTAATCACAATGCTCCATGCACCTCTCATCCAAATGCTCTCTCACCTGAGATATCACAAGGTTCCATCACTAGTTATCACAATATTCCCTCACCCCTGTAATCACAGTGTTCCATGACCCCTGTCATCACAATGCTACATCCCCTTATCAACACAATGTTCCAAGACCCGTGACATCACAATGTTCCATAAGCCCTGTCATCAAAATGCTCCATGACCTTTTTCATCAGAATGCTCCATGAGACTTATTATCACAAGTCTCCATGGTCTTCTCATCACAGTGCTCCAGGACCTTGTCATAACCATGCTCCATCCCCTTGTCATCAAAATGCTCCATGACCCCTGTCATCACAATAATCCATGAACAATTTCAGCCCAATGCTCCACGACCTACTCATCACAATGCTCCATGGCCAATATCATCACAATGCTCCATGACCACTGTCATCACAACACTCCATGACACCTGAAAACACAATGATCTGGGACTTTTGTCATCACAGTGCTCCATTCCCTAGTCATCACAATGCTCCATGAACCCTGTCATCACAACACTCCATGAACATTTTCAGCCCAGTGCTCCATGACCCTTGTCATCCCAATGCTCCATGAAACCTGTATTCACAATGATCCGTGACGCTTGTAATCACAGTGCTCCATGATATTTGTCATCACAATGCTCCATGCCTTTGTCAGCAAAATGCTACATGTCCTTGTCTTTACAATGCTCTATGCGCTTGTCATCACAATACTCCATTTCCATTGTCATCAAAATCCTCCATGAACCTTGGGATCACATTGCTTCATGCCCTTGTCATCACAATACTCCATGCTCCTTGAAATCAAAATGATCCATGAGCTCTGTCATCACAATGCTCCAAACACATGGGATCACAGTGTTCCATAACACTTGTCATCACAATGCTCCATGATGCCTGTCATCACAATACTCCATGCCCTTTTCATCACAATGCTCCATGACCTTTGTCATCACAATTCTTAATACACTTGTCATCACAATGCTCACTGACACTTGTCATCAGAATGCTCCTTGAACCTTGTCACGAAAAGGCTCCATTCCTTTTGCATCACAATGCCCCATGCCGTTTTCATCACAATGCTCCATGCCATTGTCATCAAAATACTCCACAAGCTTGTCATCAGAATGTTCCATGAACCTTGTCATCAGATTTCTCCATGCACTTGTCAGCACAATGCTCCCTGACCCTTGTCATCACAATGCTCCAAGCCATTGTCATCTCAATGCTCCATTACCTTTGTCATCAGAATCCTCCATGACACTTGGCATCACAATGCTCCATTCCATTGTCATCACAATGGGCCATTAAATATGTCATCACAATGCTCCCTGACACGTGTCTTCACAATACTGCATGACCTGGTCATCACAATGCTCCATGCCTTTGTCATCACAATGTGCCATTCCAACCGTCATCACAATAATCCATGAAACTTATTAGACCAATGTTCCATACAATTGTCATCACAATGCTCCATGCCCTTGTTATCACAAAGCTCCATGACCCCTGTCATCACAATGCTCCGTTACTCCAGTCATGACAATGCTTCATGACTTTTGTCATCACAATGGTCCATGCCCTCGTCATCAACAGTCTCTGTGACCTTTTTAACCACAATGCTCCATGAACTTTTCATCACAATGTTCTTTGACCCATGTCATCAAAATGCTCCATGCGCTTGTCATCACATTGCTCCATGACACATGTCAACACAATGCACCATACGCTTGTCACCACAGTGCTCCACATTCTTTTCATCACAATGGTCCTTAAAATTTGTCATCAGAATGCTCCATGCATTTCTCATCAAAATGCTCTCTCACCACTGATATCACAATGCTACATCACTATTTATCACAATACTCCCTCACCCCTGTCATCACAATGTTCCATGACTCCTGTCATCACAATGCTACATGCACTTCTCATCACAATATTCGATGACCCCTGACATCACAGTGTTCCATAACACCTGTCATCAAAATGTTCCATGACACTTTTCATCAAATTGCTCCATGACCCTGTCATCAGAATGTTCCCTGCCCTTCTCATCACAATGCAAAATGCACTTGCCAGCAAAATGCTCCATGTCCTTTGTCATCACAAAGATCCATGACCCTTGGCATCACAATGCTCCATGAACCCTGTCATCACAATAATCCATGAACATTTTCAGCCCAATGCTCCATGATATTCTCATCACAATGCTCCATGACAAATACCATCAAAATGCTCCATGACCACTGTCATAACAACACTCCATGACACCTGACAACACAATGATCCCGGACTCTTGTCATCACAATGCTACATTCCCTACTCATCACAATGCTCCATGACCCCTGTCAACACAAAACTCCATGAGCATTTTCAGCCCAATGCTCCATGACACTTGTCATCACAATCATCCATGCCCTTGTCAGCCCAATGCTCCATGACCCCTGTATTCACAAAGCTCCGTGACGCTTGTCATCACAGTGCTCCATGACACATGTCATCACAATGCTCCGTGACCTTTGTCATCACAATGGTCCATGCCCTCATTATCAACATTCTCTGTGACCTTTTTAAGCACAATGCTCCATGAATATTTCATCACAAGGCTCTTTGACCCTTGTCATCACAATGCTCTATGCCTTTCTCAGCACAATGCTCCATGCACTTCTCATCACATTGCTCGATGACCCTGTCATCACAATGCTCCGTGACTCCTGTCATCACAATTCTTCATAATATTTGTCATCACAAGTGTCGATGCCCGCGTCATCAAAAGGCTCTATTACCTTTGTAACCACAATGCTCCATGAACTTTTCATCACAATGCTCTGTGACACTTGTCATCACAATGCTCCATGCCTTTGTCAGAAAAATGCTCCATGACCCTTGTCATCACAATGTGCCACGCGCTTTTCATCCCAACGGTCCACAAATATGTCTTTGCAATGCTCCATAAACATTGTAATCACAATGTTCCATGCATTTCTCATCACAATGCTCCATTACCCCTGTCGTAAAAATGCTCCATGACACCTGCCATCACAATGTTCCACGGCCTTGTCATCACATGGCTCCATGTCCGTTGTCATCACAATGCTCCACGACTCCTGTAATCACAATGCTCCATGCCCTTGTCATCACAAAGCTCCATGACACATGTCATCAGAATGTTCCATGGCCTTCTCATCAAAATGCTCCATGCCCTTGTCATCACAATACACCATGTCCAATGTCATCACAATAATCTATGAAACTTGTCAGACCAATGCTCCATGCCCCTGTCATCACAATGCTCCATGCACTTGTCATCACAATGCTCCGTGACTCCAGTCATCACAATGCTTCATAACGTTTGTCATGACAACGGTCCATGCCCGCGTCAACACAAGGCTCTCTGACATTTGTAACCACAATGCTCCATGAACTTTTCATCACAATTCTCTGTGACCCTTGTCATCACAATGCTCCATGTCTTTGTCAGAACAATGCTCCATGACCATTGTCTTCACAATGTGCCACGCACATTTCATCACAACGGTCCACAAACTTGTCATTGCAATGCTCCATAAACATTGTAATCACAATGCTCCATGCACTTCTCATCCAAATGCTCTCTCACCAGAGATATCACAATGTTCCATCACTAGTCATCACAATACTCCCTCACCCCTGTAATCACAATGTTCCATGACCCCTGTCATCACAGTGCTACATACCCTTATCATCACAATGTTCCATGACCCCTGACATCACAATGTCCATATCCCCTGTCATCAAAATGCTCCATGACCCTTTTCATCCCAAAGCTCCATGACCCCTGGCATCACAATGTTCTACAACCCCTGTCATCAAAATGTTCCATTACACTTTTCATCAACTTGCTGCATGACCCTTTCACTAAATGCTCCCTGCCTTTCTCATCACAATGCACCACACCCTTGTCATCAAAATGCTCCATGACATTTGAAATCAAAAAGCTCCATGACACTTGGCATCACAGTGCTCCATGTCATTGTCATCACAATGCTCCATGAACCCTCTCATCACATTGCTCCATGCCCTTGTCATCACAAAGCTCCATGACACTTGTCATCACAATGGTTGATGCACTTCTCATCACAATGCTCCATGCCCTTATCATTACAATCCTCCATGACCCATGTATCACAGTGTTCCGTGCCCTTGTCATCAGAATGCTCCATGCCCACTCTCATCACAATAATCCATGAAACATTTCAGACCAATGCTCAATGCCCTTCTCATCACAATGCTCCATTACCTCTGTCATAACAATGCTCCATGACCCCTGCCATCCCAATGTTCCACGGGTTGTCATCACAAGGCTCCATGACCCTTGTCATCACAATGCTCCAAGACCCATATAATCACATTGCTCCATGCCCTTGTCATCACAAAGTTCCATGACGCATGTCATCAGAATGTTCCATGGCCTTCTCCTCACAATGCTCCATGCCCTTGTCATCACAATGATCCAAGAACCCGTAATCACAATGCCCCATGCCCCTTTTCATCAGAATGCTCCATTAGACTTGTCATCACAAGTCTCCATGGTCATCTCATCACAATGCTCCAAGACCTTGTCATCACCATGCTCTATTCCCTTGTCATCACAATGAACCAGGCCCTTGTCATCCTAATGCTCCATGACCCCTTTATTCACAATGCTCCGTGACGCTTGTCATCACAGTGCTCCATGACACCTGTCATCACAATGCTCCATGCCTTTATCAGCAAAATGCTACATGACCTTGTCATTACAATGCTCTATGCGCTTGTCATCACAATACTCCATTTCCATTGTCATCACAATCCTCCATGAACCTTGGGATCACATTGCTTCATGCCCTTGTCATCACAATGCTCCATGCTCCTTGAAATCAAAATGATCCATGACCTCTGTCATCACAATGCTCCAAACCCTTGTGATTACAATGTTCCATAACACTTGTCATCACAACGCTCCATGATGCCTGTCATCACAATACTCCATGCCCTTTTCATCACAATGCTCCATGACATTTGTCATCAAAATTCCCAATACAATTGTCATCACAATGCTCCCTGACACTTGTCATCACAATGCTCCAAGCCATTGTCATCACAATGCTCCATTACCTTTGTCATCAGAATCCTCCATGACACTTGGCATCACAATGCTCCATGACCCCTGTCATCACAATGCTCCGTGAGTCCAGTCATCACAATGCTTCATAACGTTTGTCATCACAACGGTACATGCTCACGTCATCACATGGCTCTGTGACCTTTTTAACAACAATACTCCATGAACTTTTCATCACAATGCTCCGTGACGCTTGTCATCAATTGCTCCATGCCTTTGTCAGAACAATGCTCCATGACACTTGTCATCACAATGTGACATGCGCTTTTCATCACAATGATCCACAACCTTGTCATCGCTATGCTCCATAAACCTTGTAAGCACAATGCTCCATGCACTTCTCATCCAAATGCTCTCTCACATGAGATATCACAATGTTCCATCACTAGTCATCACAATCCTCCCTTACCCCTGATATCACAATGTTCCATGACCCCTGTCAACACAATGCTACATCCCCTTATCAGCAGAATGTTCCATGACCCCTGACATCACAATGTTCCATAACCACTGTCATCAAAATGCTCCATGACCCTTTCCATCCCAAAGCTCCATGACCCCTGGCATCACAATGTTCTATAACCCCTGTCATCAAAATGTTCCATTACACGTTTCATCAAATTGCTGCATGACCCTGTCATCAAAATGCTCCCTGCCTTTCTCATCACAATGCACCAGACCCTTGTCATCAGAATGCTCCATGACCTTTGTCATCACAAAGCTCCATGACACTTGGCATCAAAATGCTCCATGTCATTGTCATCACAATGCTCCATGAACACTCTCATCACATTGTTCCATGCCCTTGTCATCACAAATCTCCGTGACACTTGTCATCACAATGCTCCTTGCCCTTCTCATCACAATGCTCCATGCCCTTGTCATTACAATCCTCCATGACCCATGTATCACAGTGTTCCGTGCCCTTGTCATCACAATGCTCCATGCCCACTCTCATCACAATAATCCATGAAACATTTCAGAACAATGCTCAATGCCCTTCTCATCACAATGCTCCATTACCACTGTCATAAAAATGCTCCATGACCTCTGCCATCACAATGTTCCACGGCCTTATCATCACAAGGCTCCATGACCCTTTTCATCACAATGCTCCAAGACCCCTGTAATCATAATGTTCCATGCACTTGTCATCACAAAGCTCCATGACGCATGCCATCAGAATGTTCCATGGCCTTCTCATCACAATGCTCCATGCCCTTGTCATGACAATGCTCCAAGACCCCTGTAATCACAATGCTCCATGCTCCTTTTCATTTCAATGCTCCATGAAGCCTGTCATCAATATGCAACATGCCCATTATCATAATGCTTTAAGCTATTGTCATCACAATGAAATCAAAATTATCCATGACCACTGTCATCATAATGCTCCAAACCCTTGTGATCACAATGTTCCATAACACTTATCATCACAACACCCTATGACGCACATCATCACAATTATCCATGATCTTCTCATCACAACGCTCCATAACTTTTGTCATCACAATTCTCAATACACTTGTCATCAAAATGCTCCGTGACACTTGTCGTCAGTATGCTCCTTGAACCCTGTTATGACAAGGCTCCATGCCGTTTGATCACAATGATCCATGCCCTTTTCATCACAACGCTCCAAGACCCCTGTAATCACAGTGCTCCATGCCCTTGTCATCACAAGCTCCATGACACATGTCATCAGAATGCTCCATGGCCTTCTCCTCACAATGCTCCATGCCCTTGTCATCACAATGCTCCAAGACCCATGTAATCACAATGCTCCATGCCCCTTTTCATCAGCATGCTCCATGAGACTTTTCATCACAAGTCTCCATGGTCTTATCATCACAATGCTCCAGGACCTTGTCATCACCATGCTCCATTCCCTTGTCATCACAATGCTCCATGACCCCTGTCATCACAATACTCCATGAATATTTTCAGCCCAATGCTCCATGAAATTCTCATCACAATGCTCCATGACAAATATCATCAAAATGCTCCATGACCACGGTCATCACAACACTCCATGACACCTGACAACACAGTGATCCGGGACACTTGTCATCACAATGCTACATTCCCTACTCATCACAATGCTCCATGACCCCTGTCATCACAATACTCCATGAATATTTTCAGCCCAATGTTCCATGACCCTTGTCATCACAATCATCCATGACATTGTCATCCCAATGCTCCATGACCCCTGTATTCACAATGCTCCGTGACACTTGTAATCACAGTGCTCCATGACACCAGTCATCACAATGCTCCATGACCTTTGTCATCACAATGGTCTATGCCCTCATCATCAACAGTCTCTGTGACCTTTTTAAGCACAATGCTCCATGAACATTTCATCACAATGCTCTTTGACACTTGTCATCACAATGCTCTATGCCTTTCTCAGCACAATGCTCCATGCCCTTGTCATCACTTTGCTCCATGACCCCTGTCATCACAATGCTCCGTGACTCCAATCATCACAATTCTTCATAACATTTGTCATCACAATGGTCAATGCTCACGTCATCAAAAGGCTCTGTTACCTTTGTAACCACAATGTTCCATGAACTTTTCATCACAATGCTCCGAGACACTTGTCATCACAATGCACCATGCCTTTTTCAGAAAAATGCTCCATGACACTTGTCATCACAATGTGCCCACGCTTTTCATCCCAACGGTCCACAAATTTGTCAGCGCAATGCTCCAAAAAACTTCTAATCACAATGCTCCATGCCCTTCTCATCACAATGCTCCATTACACCAGTCATAACAATGCTCCATGACCCTTGTCATCACAATGCTCCAAAACCCCTGTAATCACAATGCTCCATGCCCTTGTCATCACAAATCTCCATGACACATGTCATCAGAATGTTCCATGGTCTTCTCCTCAAAATGCTCCATGCCCTTGTCATCACAATGCTCCCAAATCCCTGTAATCACAATGCTCCATGCCCCTTTTCAACTCAATGGTCCATGAAACCTGTCATCACAATGCATCATGCCCATCATCATAATGCTTCCAGCTATTGTCAGCACAATGAAATCAAAATTCTCCATGACCTCTGTCATCATAATGCTCCATGACCCCTGTCATCACAATACTCCATGAACATTTTCAGCCCAATGCTCCATGACCCTTGTCATCCCAATGATCCATGACCCCTCTATTCACAGTGCTCCGTGATGCTTGTCATCACAGTGCTCCATGACACCAGGCATCACAATGCTCCATGCCTTTGTCAGCAAAATGTTACATGACCTTGTCATTACAACGCACTATGCGCTTGTCATCACAATACTCCTTTACCATTGTCATCACAATCATCCATGAACATTTTGATCACATTGCTTCATGCCCTTGTCATCAGAGTGCTCCATGCTCCTTGAAATCAAAATGATGCATGAGCTTTGTCATCACAATGCTCCAAAACCTTGTGATCACAATGTTCCATAACACTTGTAATCACAACACTCCATGATGACTGTCATCACAATACTCCATGCCATTTTCATCACAATGCTCCATGACCTTTGTCATCACAATTCTCAATACACTTGTCATCACAATGCTCCCTGACACTTGTCGTCAGAATGCTCCTTGAAACCTGTCACGAAATGGCTCCATGCCTTTTTCATCACAAAGCCCCATGCCATTTTCATCACAATGCTCCATGCCTTTGTCATCAAAATACGCCACAAGCTCGTCATCAGAATGCTCCATGACCCTTGTCATCACAATTCTCCATGCACTTGTTAGCACAATGCTCCCTGAACCTTGTCATCACAATGCTCCATTAACTTTGTCATCAGATTCCTCCATGAAACTTGGCATCACAATGCTCCAGGCCGTTGTTATAACAATGGGCCATTACATAGGTCATCCCAGTTCTCCATGACACCTCTCTTCAAAATACTGCATGACCTCGTCATCACAATGCTCCATGCCCTTGTCATCACAATGCGCCATTCCAACTGTCATTGCAATACTCCATGAAAATTTTTAGACCAATGCTCCATGCCCTTATCATCACAATGCTCCATGCCCTTGTTATCACAATGTTCCATAACCCCTGTCATCACAATGCTCCGTGACTCCAGTCATCACAGTGCTCCATGACCTTTGTCATCACAGTGGTCTATGCCATCATCATCAATAGTCTCTGTGACCTTTTTAAGCACAATGCTCCATGAACATTTCATCACAATGCTCTTTGACACTTGTCATCACAATGCTCTATGCCTTTCTCAGCACAATGCTCCATGCCCTTGTCATCACATAGCTCCATGACCACTGTCATCACAATGCTCCGTGACTCCAGTCATCACAATTCTTCATAACATTTGTCATCACAATGGTCAATGCTCGCATCATCAAAAGGCTCTGTTACCTTTGAAACCACAATGTTCCATGAACTTTTCATCACAATGCTCCGAGACACTTGTCATCACAATGCTCCATGCCTTTGTCAGAAAAATGCTCCATGACACTTGTCATCACAATGTGCCACACGCTTTTCATCCCAACGGTCCACAAATATGTCAGCGCAAGGCTCCATAAACTTTCTAATCACAATGCTCCATGCCCTTCTCATCACAATGCTCCATTACACCAGTCATAACAATGCTCCATGACCCTTGTCATCACAATGCTCCAAAACCCCTGTAATCACAATGTTCCATGCCCTTGTCATCACAAATCTCCATGACACATGTCATCAGAATGTTCCATGGTCTTCTCCTCAAAATGCTCCATGCCCTTGTCATCACAATGCTCCCAAAACCCTGTAATCACAATGCTCCATGCCCCTTTTCAACTCAATGGTCCATGAAACCTGTCATCACAATGCATCATGCCCATCATCATAATGCTTCCAGCTATTGTCAGCACAATGAAATCAAAATTCTCCATGACCTCTGTCATCATAATGCTCCATGACCCCTGTCATCACAATACTCCATGAACATTTTCAGACCACTGCTCCATAACACTTGTCATCAAATTGATCCATGCCCTTGTCATCCCAATGCTCCATGACCCCTGTATTCACAATGATCCATGACGCTTGTCATCACAGTGCTCCATGACACCAGTCATCACAATGCTGCAAGCCTTTGTCAGCAAAATGCTACATGACCTTGTCATTACAATGCTCTATGGGATTGTCATCACAATACTCCTTTACCATTGTCATCACAATCCTCCATGAACCTTGGGATCCCATTGCTTCATGCCCTTGTCATCAGAGTGCTCCATGCTCCTTGAAATCAAAATGATGCATGAGCTTTTTCATCACAATGCTCCAAACCCTTGTGATCACAATGTTCCATAACACTTTTAATCACAACGCTCCATGATGACTGTCATCACAATACTCCATGCCATTTTCATCACAATGCTCCATGACCTTTGTCATCACAATTCTCCATACACTTGTCATCACAATGCTCCCTGACACTTGTCGTCAGAATGTTCCTTGAACACTGTCACGAAAAGGCTCCATGCCTTTTTCATCACAAAGCCCCTTGCCGTTTTCATCACAATGCTCCATGCCATTGTCATCAAAATACTCTACAAGCTTGTCATCAGAATGCTCCATGACCGTTGTCATCACAATTCTCCATGCACTTGTCAGCACAATGCTCCCTGACCCTTGTCATCACAATGCTCCAAGCCATTGTCATCACAATGCTCCATTTCATTTGTCATCAAAATCCTCCATGACAATTGGCATCACAATGCTCCATGTCATTGTCATCATAATGGGCCATTACATATGTCATCACGATGCTCCCTGACACCTGTCTTCACAATACTGCAAGACCTGTTCATCACAATGCTCTATGCCCTTGTCATCACAATATGCCATTCCAACTGTCATCGCAATAATCCATGAAACTTATTAGACCAATGCTCCATGCCCTTGTCATCACAATGCTCCATGCCCTTGTTATCACAGTGCTCCATGACCCCTGTCATCACAATGCTCCGTGAATCCTGTCATCACAATGCTCCATGACCTTTGTTATCACAATGGTCCATGTCCTCATCATCAACAGTTTCTGTGACCTTTTTAACCACAATGCTCCATGAACATTTCATCACAATGCTCTTTGCACCTTGTCATCACAATGCTCTATGCCTTTCTCAGCACAATGCTCCATGCCCTTGTCATCACAATGCTCTATGACCCCTGTCATCACAACGCTCTTTGACTCCAGTCATCACAATTCTTCATAACATTTGTCATCACAGTGGTCGATGCCCGCATCATCACAGGGCTCTATTACATTGGTAACCACAATGCTCCATGAAATTTTCATCACATTGCTCCGTGACCCTTGTCATCACAATGCTCCATTCATTTGTCAGAAAAATGCTCCATGTCCCTTATCATCACAACGTGCCACGCGCTTTTCACCCCAACGGTCCAGAAATTTGTCATGGCAATGCTCCATAAACCTTGTAATCACAATGTTCCATGCCCTTCTCATCACAATGCTCCATTACACCTGTCATAACAATGCTCCATGATCCCTGCCATCACAATGTTCCACGGCCTTGCCATCACAAGGCACCATGGCCCTTGTCATCACAATGTTCCAAAACACCTGTAATCACAATGTTCCATGCCCTTGTCATCACAAAGCTCCATGACACATGTCATCAGAATGTTCCATGGCCTTCTCATCAAACTGCTCCATGCCCTTGTCATCACAATGCTCCCAGACCCCAGTAATCACAATGCTCCATGCCACTTTTCTTCTCAATGCTCCATGAAACCTGTCATCACAATGCACCATGCCCATCATGATAATGCTTCCGGCTATTGTCAGCACAATGAAATAAAAATTCTCCATGACCTCTGTCATCACAATGCTCCATGACACCTGTCATCAAAATGATCCATGCTCTTGTCATCCCAATGCTCCATGACCCCTGTATTCACAATGCTCCGTGACGCTTTTCATCACAGTGCTCCATGACACCTGTCATTACAATGCTCCATGCCTTTGTCAGCAAAATGCTACATGACCTTGTCATTACAATGCTCTATGCGCTTGTCAACACAATACTCCATTACCATTGTCATTACAATCCTCCTTGAACCTTGGGATTACATTGCTTCATGACCTTGTCATCACAAAGCTCCATGCTCCTTGAAATCAAAATGATCCATGACCTCTGTCATCGCAATGATCCAAACCCTTGTGATCACAATGTTCCATAACACTTGTCATCACAACACTCCATGATGCCTGTCATCACAATACTGTATGCCCTTTTCATCACAATGCTCCATGACCTTTGTCATCACAATTCTCAATACACTTGTCATCACAATTCTCCCTGACACTTGTCGTCAGAATGCTTTTTGAACCCTGTCACAAAAGGCTCTATGACTTTTTCATCAAAATGACCCATGCCGTTTTCATCACAATGCTCCATGTCACTGTCATCAAAATACTCCACAAGCTTGTCATCAGAATGCTCCATGACACTTGTCATCATAATTCTCCATGCAATTCTCAGCACAAAGCTACCTGACCCTTGTCATCACAATGCTCCATGCCATTGTCATCACAATGCTCCATTACCTTTGTCATCAGAATCCTCCGTGACACTTGGCATCACAATGCTTCATGCCATTGTCATCACAATGGGCCATTATATATGTCATCACAATGCTCCCGCACACCTCTCTTCACAATACTGCATGACCTGGTGATCACAATGCTCCATGCCCTTGTCATCACAATGCACCATTCCAACACTCATCGCAATAATCCATGAAACTTATTAGACCAATGCTCCATGTCCTTGTCATCACAATGCTCCATTCCCTTGTTATTACAATGCTCCATGACCCCTGTCATCACAATGCTCCGTGATTCCAGTCATCACAATTCATCTTGACCTTTGTCATCACAATTGTCCATGCCCACATCATCAACAGTCTCTGTGACGTTTTTAACCACAATGGTCCATGAACTTTTCATCACAATGCTCTTTGACCCTTGTCATCACCATGCTCTATGCCTTTCTCAGCACAATGCTCCATGACATTTCTCATGACAATGCTCCATGCGCTTGTCAGCACAATGCTCCACGACACATGTCATCACAATGCACCATGCGCTTGTCATAACAGTGCTCCACAATCTTGTCATCACAATGCTCCATAAAACTTGTCATCACAATGCTCCATGCACTTCTCATCGAAATGCTCTCTCACCACTGATATCACAATGTTACATCACTATTCGTCACAATACTCCCTCACCCCTGTCATCACAATCTTCCATGACTCCTCTGATCACAGTGCTACATGCATTATCATCACTATGTTCGATGACCCCTGACATCACAATGTAACATAACCCTTGTCATCAAAATGCTCCATGACCGTTTTCATCAAAATGTTCCATGACCCCTGACATCACAGTGTTCCATAACGCCTGTCATCAAAATGTTCCATGACAGTTTTCATCAAATTGCTCCATGACCATGTCATCACAATGCTCCCTGCCCTTCTCATCACAATGCACAATGCCCTTGTCATCAAAATGCTCCATGACATTTGTCATCACAAATATCCATGACCCTTGGCATCACAATGCTCCATGTCATTGTCATCATGATGCTCCATGAACGCTCTCATCACATTGCTCCAAACCCTTGTCATCACAAAGCTCCATGACACATGTCATCAGAATGCTCCATGGACTTCTCATAACAATGCTCCATGCCCTTGTCATTACAATCCTGCATGACCCATGTATCATAGTGTTCCGTACCCTTGTCATCACAATTCTCCATGCCCACTCTCATCACAATAATCCATGAAACATTTCAGACCAAGGTTCCATGCCCTCCTCATTACAATGATCCATTGCCTCTGTCATAACAATGCACCAAGACCCCTGCCATCACAATGTTCCATGGCCTAGTCATCACAAGGTTCCATGACACTTGTCATCACAATGCTCCAAGACCCCTGTAACCAGAATGCTCCATGAAATTTCATCACCATTCTCTGTGACCCTTTTCATCACAATGTTCCATGCCTTTGTCAAAAAAATGCTCCATGACCCTGGTCATCACAATGTGCCATGCACTTTTCATCAAAACGGTCCACAAATTTGTCATAGCAATGTTCCATAAACCTTGTAATCACAATGCTCCATGCCCTTCTAATCAAAATGCTCCATTACCCGTGTCATAACAATGCTCCATGACCTCTGTCATCAAAATGATCCACGGCCTTGTCATCACAAGGCTCCATGACACTTGTCATCACAATGCTCCAAGACCCCTGTAATCACAATGCTCCATGCCCTTGTCATCACAAAGCTCCATCACACATGTCATCAGAATGTTCGATGGCCTTCTCATCAAAATGCTCCATGCTCTTGTCATTACAGTGCTCCAAGACCCCTGTAATCACAATGCTCCATGGCCCTTTTCATCTCAATGCTCCATGAAACCTGTCATCACAATGCATCATACCCTTCATCATAAAGCTTCCGGCTATTGTCAGCACAATGAAATAAAAATTCTCCATGACCTCTGTCATCACAATGCTCCATGACCCCTGTATTCACAATGCTCCGTGATGCTTGTCATCACAGTGCTCCATGACACCTGTCATCAAAATTGTAGATGCCTTTGTCAGCAAAATGCTACATGACCTTGTCATTACCATGCTCTATGCGCTTGTCATCACAATACTCCATTACCATTGTCATCACAATCCTCCATGAACCTTGGGATCACATTGCTTCATGCCCTTGTCATCACATTACTCCATGCTCCTTGAAATCAAAATGATCCATGACCTCTGTCATCACAATGCTCCAAACCCTTGTGATCGCAATGTTCCATAACACTTGTCATCACAAGGCTCCATGGTGCCTGTCATCACAATACTCCATGCCCTTTTCATCACAATGCTCCATGACCTTTGTCATCACAATTCTCAATACACTTGTCATCACAATGCTCCCTGACACTTGTCGTCAGAATGCTCCTTGAACCCTGTCACGAAAAGGCTCCATGCATTTTTCAACACAATGCCCCATGCCGTTTTCATCATAATGCTCCACGCCACTGTCATCAAAATACTCCACAAGCTTGTCATGAGAATGTTCCATGACCCTTGTCATCACAATTCTCCATGCACTTGTCAGCACAATGCTCCCTGACCCTTGTCATCTCAATGCTCCAAGCCACTGTCATCTCAACGCACCATTACCTTTGTCATCAGAATCCTCCATGACACCTGGCATCACAATGCTCCATGCCATTGTAATCACAATGGGCCATTACATATATCATCACAATGCTCCCTGACACCTGTCTTCACAATACTGCATGACCTGGTCATCACAATGCTCCATGCCATTGTCACCACAATGCACCATTCCAACAGTCATCACAATAATCCCTGAAACTTATTAGACCAATGCTCCATGCCCGTGTCATCACATTTCACCATGACCCTTGTCATCACAATGCTCCATGAACTTTTCATCACAATGATCTTTGATCCTTGTCATCACAATGCTCTATGCCTTTCTCAGCGCAATGCTCCATGACCCTTGTCATCACAATGCTCCATGCGCATGTCAGCATGATGCTCCATGACACATGTCATCACAATGCACCATGCGCTTGTCATCACAGTGCTCCACAATCTTGTCATCACAATGCTCCATAAAACTTGTCATCACAATGCTCCATGCACTTCTCATCAAAATGCTCTCTCACCACAGATATCACAATGTTACATCACTATTCGTCACAATACGCCTTCACCCCTGTTATCACAATGTTCCATGACTCCTGTCATCACAATGCTACATGCACTTATCATCACAATGTTCGATGACCCCTGACATTACAATGCTCCATAACCCCTGTTATCAAAATTCTCCATGACCCTTTTCATCATAATGCTCCATGTACCCTGACATCACAATGTTCCATAACCACTGTCATCAAAATGTTCCATGACCCTTTTCAACAAATTGCTCCATGACCCTGTCAGCACAATGCTCCCTGCCCACCTCATCACAATGCACAACGCCCTTGTCATCAAAATGCTCCATGACATTTGTCATCACAAAGATCCATGACCCTTGGCATCACAATGCTCCAGGTCATTGTCATCACAATGCTCCATGATCATTCTCATCACATTGCTCCATGCCCTTGTCATCACAAAGCTCCATGACACATGTCCTCAGAATGATCCATGGCCTTCTCATCACAATGCTCTATGCCCTTGCCGTCACAATGCTCCATTACCGCAGTCATAAAAATTCTCCATGACACCTGCCATCACGATGTTCCGTGGCCTTGTCATCACAAGGCTCCATGACCCTTCTCATTACAATGCTCCAAGACCCCTGTAATCACAATGCTCCATGCCCCTTTCCATCTCAATGATCCATGAACCCTGTCATCACAATGCACCATGCCCATCATCATAATGCTTCATGCTGTTGTCATCACAATGAAATCAAAATGCTCCATGACCTCTGTCATAACAATGCTCCAAACCCTTTTGATCACAATTTTCCATAACACTTGTCATCACAGTGCTCCATGACGCTCGTCATCACAATTATCCATGGTCTTCTCATCACAATGCTCCATGACCATTGTCATCACAATGCTCAATACACTTGTCATCAAAATGCTCCCTGACACTTGTTTTCTGTATGCTCCTTGAACCCTGTCATGACAAGGCTCCATGCCTTTTTCATCACAATGATGAATGCCCTTTTCATCACAATGCTACAAGACCCCTTTAAACAAAATGCTCCATGCCCTTGTCATCACAAAGCTCAATGAAACCTGTCTTCAGAATGCTCCTTGGCCTTCTCCTCACAATGCTCCATGCCTATGTGATCACAATGTTACAAGACCCCTGTAATCACAATGGTCCATGAACTTTTTCATCAGTATGCTCCATGAGATTTGTTATCACAAGTCTCTATAGATTTATCATCACAATGCTTCAGGACCCTGTCATCACAATGCTTCACGACATTGTTCTGAAAATTCTCAATGGCCCTTGTTCTCATAATGCTCCAAGCCCTAGTCTTCACAAAGCTCCATTATATTTGTCACCACAATGCTCCATGCCCTTGTCATCACAATGCTCCATGACCCCAGTCATCACAGTGCTCCGTGACTCCAGTCATCACAATGCTTCATAACATTTGTCATCACAATGGTCCATGCCCGCGTCATCACAAGGCTCTGTGACCTTTATAACCACAATGCTCCATGAACTTTTCATCACAATGCTCCGTGACACTTGTCATCAAAATGCTCCATGCCTTTGTCAGAAAAATGCTCCATGACCCTTGTCATCACAATGTTCTACGCACTTTTCATCACAACGGTCCACAAATTAGTCATGGTATTGCTCCATAAATTTTGTAATTACAATGTTGCATGCCCTTCTCATCACAATGCTCCATTCCCCTGTCATAACAATGGTACATGACCCCTGCCATCACAATATTCCACGGCCTTGTCAGCACAAGGCTCCATGACACTTGTCATCACAATGTTCCAGGACCACTGTAATCACAATGCTCCATGCCCTTGTCATCACAAAGCTCCATGACACATGCCATCAGAAAGTTCCATGGCCTTCTCATCAAAATGTTCCATGCCCTTGTCATCAAAATGCTCCAAGACCACTGTAATCACAATGCTCCATGCCCCTTTTCATCTCAATGCTCCATGAACCCTGTCAGCACAATGCATCATGCCCATCATCATAATGCTTCTGGCTATTGTCAGCACAATGAAATCAGAATTCTCCTTGACCTGTGTCATCACAATGCTCCATGGCCCCTGTCATCACAATACTACATGAACATTTTCAGCCCAATGCTCCATGACACTTGTCATCACAATGATCCATGCCCTTGTCATCCCAATGCTCCATGACCCCTTTATTCACAATGCTCCATGACTCTTGTCGTCACAGTGCTCCATGACACCTCTCATCACAATGCTCCATGCCTTTGTCAGCAAAATGCTACATGACCTTGTCATTACAATGCTCTATGCGCTTGTCATCACAATACTCCATTATCATTGTCATCACAATCCTCCATGATCCTTGGGATCACATTGCTTCATGCTCTTGTCATCACAATGCTCCATGTTCCTTGAAATCAAAATGATCCATGACTTCTCTCATCACAATGATCCAAACCCTTGTGATCACAGTGTCCCATAACACTTGTCATCACAATGCTCCATGATGCCTGTCATCACAATACTCCATGCCCTTTTCATCACAATGCTCCATGACCATTGTCATCAGAATGCTCCTTGAAACCTGTCACGAAAAGGCTCCATGCCTTTTTCATCACAATGCCCCATGCCATTTTAATCACAATGCTCTGTGACCATTGTCATCAAAATGCTCCATTCCTTTGTCTGAAAAATGTTCCATGACCCTTGTCATTACAATGTGCCATTCGCTTTTCATCACAACGGTCCAGAAAATTGTCATTGCAATGCTCCATAAACCTTGTAATCACAATGCTCCATACACTTCTCATCAAAATGCGCTCTCACCAGAGATATCACAGTGTTCCATAACTAGTCGTCACAATACTCCCTCACCCCTGTAATCACAATATCCCATGACCCCTGTCATCACAATGCTACATCCCTTTATCATCACAATGTTCCATGACCCCTGACATCACAATATTCTATAACCCCTGTCATCAAAATGTTCCAGTACACTTTTCATCATATTGCTGCATGACACTGTCATCAAAATACTCCCTGCCCTTCTCATCACAATGCACCATGCACTTGTCAACAAAATGCTCCAATACCTTTGTCATCACAAAGCGCCATGACCCTTGGCATCACATTGCTCCATGCCCTTGTCATCACAAAGCTCCATGACACTTGTCATCACAATGCTCAATGCCCTTCTCATCACAATGCCCCATGCCCTTGTCATTACAATCCTCCATGACCCATGTATCACAGTGTTCCAAGCCCTTATCATCACAATGCTCTATGCCCACTCTCATCACAATAATCCATGAAATATTTCAGACCAATGCTCAATGCCCTTCTCATCACAATGCTCCATTACCTCTGTCATAACAATGTTCCATGACCCCTGCCATTACAATGTTCCACGGCCTTGTTATCAGAAGGCTCGAAGACACTTGTCATCACAATGCTCCACGACCTCTCTAATCAAAATGCTCCATGCCCTTGTCATCAAAAAGCTCCATGACGCATGTCATCAGAATGTTCCATGGCCCTTTCATCACTATGCTCCATGCCCTTGTCTTCACAATGCTCCAAGACCCTTGTAATCAAAATGTTCCATGCGTGTTTTCATCTCAAAGCTCCATGAACCCTGCCATCACAGTGGACCATGCCCATCATCATAATGCTTCAGGCTATTGTCATCACAATGAAATCAATATTCTCCATGACATCTGTCCTCATAATGCTCCAATCCCTTGTGATCACAATGTTCCATAACACTTATCATAACAACACCCCATGACGCTCATCATCACAATTATCCATGGTCTTCTCATCACAATGCTCCATGACCTTTGTCATCACAATGCTCAATACACTTGTCATCACAATGCTCCCTGAAACTTGTCATCAGTATGCTCCATTAACCCTGCCATGACACGTCTCCATGCCTTTTTCATCACAATGATCAATGCCATTTTAATCATAATGCTCCAAGACCCCTGAAATCACAATGCTCCATGACCTTGTCATCACAAAGCTCAGTGACGCATGTCATAAGAATTCTCCATGGCCTTCTCCTCACAATGCTCCATGCCCTTGTCATCACAATGCTCCTAGACACCTGTAATCACAATGCTCCATGTCCCTTTTCATCAGAATGCTCCATGAGACTTGTCATCACAAGTCTCCATTGTCTTCTCATCAAAGTGCTCCAGGAACTTGTCATCATAATGCTCCATGATCCCTGTCATCACAATACTCTATGAATATTTTCAGCACAATGCCCTATGACCTTCTCATCAAAATGCTCCATCACCCCTGTCATCCCAATACTCCATGAACATTTTCAGCCCAATGCTCCATGACATTTGTCATCACAATGATCCATGCCCTTTTCATCACAATGCTCCATGACACCTGTATTCACAATGCTCCGTTACGCTTGTCATCACAGTGCTCCATGACACCTGTCATAACAATGCTCCATGCCTTTTTCAGCAAAATGCTACCTGACCTTGTCATTGCAATGCTCTATTCGCTTGTCATCACAATACTCCATTACCATTGCCATCACAGTCCTCCATGAACATTGCGATCACATTGCTTCATGCCCTTGTCATCACAATGATCCATGCTCCTTGAAATCAAAATGATCCATGATCTCTCTCATCACAATGCTCCAAACCCTTGTGATCACAATGTTCCATAACACTTGTCATCACAACGCTCCATTATGCCTCTCATCACAATACTCCATGCCCTTTTCATCACAATGCTCCATGACCTTTGTCATCACAATTCTCAATACACTTGTCATCACAATGCCTCATGCCTTTTTCATCACAATGCTCCATGCCATTGTCATCAAAATACTCCACAAGCTTGTCATCAGAATACTTCATGACCTTTTTCATCACAATTATCCATGCACCTGTCAGCACAATGCTCCGTGACCCTTGTCATCACAATGCTCCAAGCCATTGTCATCAAAATGCTCCATTACCTTTCTCATCAGAATCCTCCATGACCCTTGTCATCACAATGCTCCAAGCCATTGTCATCACAATGCTCCATTAGCTTTCTCATCAGAATCCTCCATGACACCTGTCATCACAATGCTACATCCCCTTATCATCACAATATTCCATAAGCCCTGTCATCAAAATGCTCCATGACCCTTTTCATCCCAATGCTCTATGACCCCTGGCATCACAATGTTCTATATCCCCTGTCATCAAAATGTTCCATTACAATTTTCATCAAATTTCTGCATGACCCTGTCATCAAAATGCTCCCTGCCCTTCTCATCACAATGCACCACACACTTGTCATCCAAATGCTCCATGACCTTTGTCATCACAAAGCTCCATGACCCTTGGCATCACAATGCTCCATGTCATTGTCACCACAATTCTACATGAACACTCTCATCACATTGCTCCAAGCCCTTGTCATCACAAAGCTCCATGACACTTGTCATCACAATGCTCGATGCCCTTCTCATTACAATGCTTCATGCCCTTGTCATTACTATCCTCCATGAACCATATATCACAATGTTCTATATCCCCTGTCATCAAAATGTTCCATTACAATTTTCATCAAATTTCTGCATGACCCTGTCATCAAAATGCTCCCTGCCCTTCTCATCACAATGCACCACACACTTGTCATCCAAATGCTCCATGACCTTTGTCATCACAAAGCTCCATGACCCTTGGCATCACAATGCTCCATGTCATTGTCACCACAATTCTACATGAACACTCTCATCACATTGCTCCAAGTCCTTGTCATCACAAAGCTCCATGACACTTGTCATCACAATGCTCGATGCCCTTCTCATTACAATGCTTCATGCCCTTGTCATTACTATCCTCCATGAACCATATATCACAGTGTTCCATGTCCTTGTCATCACAATGCTCCATGCCCACTCTAATCACAATAATCCATGAAATATTTCACACTAATGCTCAATGCCCTTCTCATCACAATGCTCCATTACCTCTGTCATAACAATGCTCCATGACCCGTGCCATCACAATGTTCCACGGCCTTGTCATCACAAGGCTCCATGACCCTTGTCATCACAATGCACCAAGACCCATGTAATCACAAGGCTCCATGCCCTTGTCATCACAAAGCTCCGTGACGCATGTCATCAGAATGTTCCATGGCCTTCTCCTCACAATGCTCCAAGCACTTGTCATCACAATGCTCCAAGACCCCTGTAATCACAGTGTTCCTTGAGCCTTTTCATCTCAATGCTCCATGAACCCTGTCATCACAATGAACCATGCCCATCATCATGATGCTTCAGGCTATTGTCATCACAATGAAATCAAAATTCTCCATGACCTCTGTCATCATAATGCTCCAAACCCTTGTGATCACAATGTTCCTTAACACTTATCATCACAACACACCATGACGCTCATCATCACAATTATCAATGGTCTTCTCATCACAAGGCTCCATTACGATTGTCATCAGAATCCTCTATGACACTTGGCATCACAATGCTCCATGCCATTGTCATCACAATGGGCCATTACATATGTCATCACAATGCTCCCTGACACCTGTCTTCACAATAGTGTATGTCCTGGTCATCACAATGCTCCATGCCCTTGTCATCACAATGCGCCATTCCAACTCTCATCGCAATAATCCATGAAACTTATTATTCCAATGCTCCATGCCCTTGTCATCACAATGCTCCAATCCCTTGTTATCACATTGTTCCATGACCCCTGTCATCACAATGCTCCGTGACTTCATTCATCACAATGATTCATGACCTTTATCATCTCAATGGTCCATGCCCTCGTCATCAACAGTCTCTGTGACCATTTTAACCACAATGCTCCATGAATTTTTCATCACAATGCTCTTTGACCCTTGTCATCACAATCCTATATGCCTTTCTCAGCACAATGCTCCATGACCCTTGTCATCACAATGCTCCATGCGCTTGTCAGCACGATGCTCCATGACACATGTCATCAAAATGCACCATGCGCTTGTCATCACAGTGCTCCACAATCTTGTCCTCACAATGCTCCATAAAACTTGTCATCACAATGCTCCATGCACTTTTCATCAAAATGCTCTCTCACCACTGATATCACAATGTTACATCACTATTCGTCACAATACTCACTCACCCCTGTCATCACAATATTCCATGACTCCTGTCATCACAATGCTACATGCACATATCATCACAATGTTCGATGGCCCCTGACATCACAATGTTCCATAACTCCTGTCATCAAAATGCTCCCAAAATCTTTTCATCAAAATGCTCCATGACCCCTGGCATCACAATGTTCCATAACAACTGTCATCAAAATATTCCATGACCATTTTCATCAAATTGCTCCATGACCCTGTCATCACAATGCTCCCTGCCGTTGTCCTCACAATGCACAACACCCTTGTCTTCAAAATCCTCCATGACCTTTGTCATCACAAAGATCCATGACCCTTGGCATCACAATGCTCCATGTCATTGTCATCACAATGCTCCATGAACGCATTCATCACATTTCTCAATGCCATTGTCATCACAAAGCTCCATGACACATGTCATCAGAATGCTCCATGGCTTTCTCATCACAATCCTCCATGCCATTGCCATCACAATGTTCCATTACCCCTGTCATAACAATGCTCCATGATCCCTGCCATCAAGATGTTCCATGGCCATGTCATCACAAGTCTCCATGACCACT
The DNA here is from genome assembly GCF_964341445.2 of Mesoplodon mirus. Classification (NCBI taxonomy): domain Eukaryota; kingdom Metazoa; phylum Chordata; class Mammalia; order Artiodactyla; family Ziphiidae; genus Mesoplodon; species Mesoplodon mirus. Next base: position 10,089 of record NW_028294905.1, on the reverse strand, counting down.
CTCATCACAAAGCTCCTAGACCCCTGTAATCACAATGGTCCTTGACCCCTGTCATTACAATGCTACATCCCCTTATCATCACAATGTTCCATGACCCCTGTCATCACAATGCTACATCCCCTTATCATCACAATGTTCTATAACCCCTGTCATCAAAATGTTCCATTACAATTTTCATCAAATTGCTGCATGATCCTGTCATCAAAATGCTCCCTGCCCTTCTCATCACAATGCACCTCGCCCTTGTCATCAAAATGCTCCGTGACTTTTGTCATCACAAAGCTCCATGACCCTTGACATCACAATGCTCCATGTCATTGTCATCACAATGCTCCATGAACACTCTCATCACATTGCTCCATGCACTTGTCATCACAAAGCTCCATGACACTTGTCATCACAGTGCTCGATGCACTTCTCATCACTATGCTCCATGCCCTTTTCATTACAATCCTCTATGATCATTGGATCACAGTGTTCCGTGTTCTTGTCATCACAATGCTCCATGCCCACTCTCATCACAATAATCCATGAAACATTTCACACCAATGCTTCATGTCCTTCTCATCACAATGCTCCATGACACTTGTCATCACAATGTTACAAGACCCCTGTAATCACAAAGCTCCATGCCCTTGTCATCACAAAGCTCCATGACGCATGTCATTAGAATGTTCCATGGACTTCTCATCACAATGCTCCATGCCCTTGTCATCACAATGCTCCAAGACACTTTTTTCACAATGCTCCATGCCCCTTTTCATCTCAAAGCTCCATGAATCCTATCATCACAGTGCACCATGCCCATTATCATAATGCTTCAGGGTATTTTCATCATAATGAAATCAAAATGCTCCATGACCTCTTTCAACACAATGCTCCAAACCGTTGGGATCACAATGTTCCATAACACTTCTGATCACAACAACCCATGATGCTCATAATCACAATTATCCATGGTCTTCTCATCACTATGCTCCATAAACTTTGTCATCACAATGCTCAATACACTTGTCATCACAATGCTCCCTGACACTTGTCGTCAGTATGCTCCTTGAACACTGTCATGACAAGGCTCCATGCCTTTTTCATCACAATGTTCCATGCCCTTTTCATCACAATGCTCCAAGACACCTGTAATCACAATGCTCCATGCACTTGTCATCACAGTGCTCCATGACGCATTCATCAGAATGCTTCATGGCCTTCTCTTCACAATGCTCCATGTCCTTGTCATCACAATGCTCCAAGACCCCTGTAATCACAATGCTCCATGCCGCTTGTCATTATAGCGCTCCATGACGCTCGTCATCACAATTATCAATGGTCTTCCCATCACAGTGCTCCACGGTCTTTCCATCACAATGCTCTATGCCCTGGTCATCACAATGCTCTATATTCCCTATCATCACAATTCTCCACGTTCTGGGCATCACTATGTTCCATGACACTTCCCATCACAGTGTTAAATGCTTTGTCATCACAATACTCCACAAGCTTGTCATCAGAATACTCCATGACCCTTGACATCACAATGATCCATGACCCCTGTCACCACAATGCTCCATGAGACGTATCATCACAATGCTCCATGCCCCTTGTCATTACAGTGCTCCATGTTGCTCGTCACCAGAATTATCCATGGACATCTCATCACAGTGCTCCACGGTCTTGCCATAACAATGCTCCATGCCCTGGTCATCACAACGCTCCATGTCCCTTGTCATCACAATTCTCCACGTCCTTGTCATCACAGTGCTCCATGACAGTTCTCATCACAATGTTACATGCTCTTGTCATCACAATTCTCCATGCACCTGTCATCGCAATGCCCCATGACCCCTGTCATAGCAAGCTCCATTCATTTGTCATCACAATGCTTCACGACCTTTTAATCAAAATTCTCAATGACCGTTGTCATCACAATGCTCCATGCACTTGTCATCACAAAGCTCCATGACACATGTTGTCAGAATGTTCCATGGCCTTCTCATCAAAATGCTCCATACCCTATTCATTACAGTGCTCCAAAACCCCTGTAATAACAATGCTCCATGCCCCTTTTCATCTCAATGCTCCATGAACCCTGTCATCACAATGAATCATAACCTTCATCATAATGCTTCCGGCTATTGTCAGCACAATGAAATCAAAATTCTCCATGACCTCTGTCATCAAAATCCTCTATGACCCCTGTCATCACAATACTCCATGAACATTTTCAGCCCAATGCTCCATGACACGTGTCATCAAAATGATCCATGCCCTTGTCATCCCAATGCTCCATGACCCCTGTATTCACAATGCTCCGTGACGCTTGTCATCACAGTGCTCCATGACACCAGTCATCACAATGCTCCAAGGCTTTGTCAGGAAAATGCTACATGACCTTGTCATTACAATGCGCTTGTCTTCACAATACTCCATTACCACTGTCATCACAATCCTCCATGAACCTTGAGATCACATTGTTTCATGCCTTTGTCATCACAATGATCCATGCTCCTAGAAATCAAAATGATCCATGACCTCTGTCATCACAATGCTCCAAAACCTTGTGATCACAATGTTCCATAACACTTGTAATCACAACGCTCCATGATGCCTGTCATGACAATATTCCATGCCCTTTTCATCACAATGCTCCATGACCTTTGTCATCACAATGCTCAATACACTTGTCATCACAATGCTCCCTGACACTTGTCGTCAGAATGCTCCTTGAACCCTGTCACGAAAAGGCTCCATGCCTTGTTCATCACAATGCCCCATGCCGTTTTCATCACAATGCCCCATGCCATTGTGATCAAAATACTCCACAAGCTTGTCATCAGAATGCTCCATGACCCTTGTCATCACAATTATCCATGCACTTGTCAGCACAATGCTCCCTGACCCTTGTCATCACAATGCTCCAAGCCATTGCCATCACAATGCTCCATTACCTTTGTCATCAGAATCCTCCATGACACTTGGCATCACAATGCTCAATGCCATTGTCATCACAATGGGCCATTACATATGTAATCACAATGCTCCCTGACACCAGGCTTCACAATACTGCATGACCTGGTCATCACAATGCTCCATGCCCTTGTCATCACAATGCGCCATTCCAACTGTCATCGCAATAATCCATGAAATTTATTAGACCAATGATTCATGCCCCTGTCATCACAATGCTCTATGCCCTTTTTATCACAATGCTCCATGACCCCTGTCATCACAATGCTCCGTGACTCCAGTCATCACAATGCTTCATGACATTTGTCATCACAGTGGTCCATGCCCTCGTCATCAGCAGTCTCTGTGACCTTTTTAACCACAATGCTCCATGAACTTTTCATCACAATGCTCTTTGACCCTTGTTATCACAATGCTCTATGGCTTTCTCAGCACAATGCTCCATGACCCTTGTCATCACAATGCTCCATGCGCTTGTCAGCACGATGCTCCATGACACATTTCATCACAATGCACCATGCGCTTGTCATCACAGTGCTCCACAATCTTGTCATCAAAATGCTCCATAAAACTTGTCATCACAATGCTCCATGCAATTCTCATCAAAATGCTCTCTCACCACTGATATCACAATGTTACATCACTATTCGTCACAATACTCCCTCACACCTGTCATCACAATATTCCATGACTCCTGTCATCACAATGCTACATTCATTTATCATCACAATGTACGATGATCCCTGACATCAAAATGTTCCATAACCCCGTCATCAAATTACTCCGTGACCCTTTTCATCCAAATGTTCCATGACCCCTGACATCACAATGTTCCATAACCCCTGTCATCAAAATGTTCCATGACCCTTTTCATCAAATTGCTCCATGACCCGGTCATCGCTATGTTCCCTGACCTTCTCATCACAATGCACAACGCCCTTGTCATCAAAATGCTCCATGACCTTTGTCATCACAAAGATCCATGACCCTTGGCATCACAATGTTCCATGTCATTCTCATCACAATGCTCCATGAACGCTCTCATCACATTGCTCCATGCACTTTTCATCACAAAGATCCATGAAACATGTCATCAGAATGCTCCATGGCCTTCTCTTCACTATGCTCCATGCACTTGCCATCACAATGCACCATGTCCAGTGTCATCACAATAATCTATGAAAATTGTCAGACCAATGCTCCATGACCCTGTCAACACAATACTCCATGCCCTTGTCATCACAATGCTCCATGACCCATGTCATCACAATGCTCCGTGACTCCAGTCATCACAATGCTTCATAATGTTTGTCATCACAATGGTCCATGCCCGCGTCATCACAAGGCTCTGTGACCATTGTAACCACAATGATCCATGAACATTTCATGACAATGCTCCGTGACCCTTGTCATCACAATGCTCCATGCCTTTGTCAGAACAATACTCAATGACCCTTGTCATCGCACTGTGCCACATGCTTTTCATCACAACGGTCCACAACTTTGTCATTGCTATGCTCCATAAAACTTGAAATCACAATGCTCCATGCACTTTTCATCCAAATGCTCTCTCACCAGAGATATCACAATGTTCCATCCCTAGTCATCACAATACTCCCTCACCCCGGTAATCACAATGTTCCATGACCCCTGTCATCACAATGCTCCATCCCCTTATCATCACAATGTTCCATAACCCCTGTCATCAAAATGCTCCATGACCCTTTTCATCCCAAAGCTCCATGATCCCTGGCATCACAATGTTCTATAACACCTGTCATCATAATGTTCTATTACACTTTTCATCAAATTGCTGCATGACCCTCTCATCAAAATTATCCCTGCCCTTCTCATCACAATGCACCACGCCCTTGTCATCAAAATGCTCCGTGACTTTTTTCATCACAAAGCTCCATGACCCTTGACATCACAATGCTCCATGTCATTGTCATCACAATGCTCCATGAAACCTCTCATCATATTGCTCTTGCCCTTGTCATCACAAAGCTCCATGACACTTGTCTTCACAATGCTCGATGCCCTTCTCATCACAATGCTCCATGCCCTTGTCATTAAAATCCTCTATGATCATTGTATCACAGTGTTCCGTGCTCTTGTCATCACAATGCTCCATGCCCACTCTCATCACAATAATCCATGAAACATTTCACACCAATGTTTCCTGTCCTTCTCATCACAATGCTCCATTACACCTTTCATAACAATATTCCATGACCACCGCCATCACAATGTTCCACGGATTGTCATTCACAAGGCTTCATGACACTTTTCATTACAATGTTACAAGACCCCTGTAATCACAATGCTCCATGGCCTTTTCATCACAAAGCTCCATGACGCATGTCATTAGAATGTTCCATGGACTTCTCATCACAATGCTCCATGCCCTTGTCATTACAATGCTCCAAGACACTTTTTATCACAATGCTCCATGCCCCTTTTCATCTCAAAGCTCCATGAATCCTATCATCACAATGCACCATGCCCATTATCATAATGCTTCAGGGTATTTTCATCACAGTGAAATCAAAATGCTCCATGACCTCTGTCATCGCAATGCTCCAAACCGTTGGGATCACAATGTTCCATAACACTTCTCATCACAACAACCCATGATGCTCATAATCACAATTATCCATGGTCTTCTCATCACTATGCTCCATAACCTTTGTCATCACAATGCTCAATACACTTGTCATCACAATGCTCCCTGACACTTGTCGTCAGTATGCTCCTTGAACACTGTCATGACAAGGCTCCATGCCTTTTTCATCACAATGATCCATGCCCTTTTCATCACAATGCTCCAAGACACCTGTAATCACAATGCTCCATGCACTTGTCATCACAGTGCTCCATGACGCATTCATCAGAATGCTTCATGGCCTTCTCTTCACAATGCTCCATGCCCTTGTCATCACAATGCTCCAAAACCCCTGTAATCACAATGCTCCATGCCGCTTGTCATTATAGCGCTCCATGACGCTCGTCATCACAATTATCCATGGTCTTCTCATCACAGTGCTCCACGGTCTTGCCATCACAGTGCTCCATGCCCTGGTCATCACAATGCTCTATGTTCCCTGTCATCACAATTCTCCACGTTCTTGGCATCACTATGTTCCATGACACTTCCCATCACAGTGTTAAATGCTTTGTCATCACAATACTCCACAAGCTTGTCATCAGAATACTCCATGACCCTTGTCATCACAATGATCCATGACCCCTGTCATCACAATGCTCCATGAGATGTATCATCACAATGCTCCATGCCCTTTCTCATTACAGTGCTCCATGATGCTCGTCACCAGAATTATCCATGGACTTCTCATCACAGTGCTCCACGTTCTTGCCACAGTAATGCTCCATGCCCTGATCATCACAATGCTCCATGTCCCTTGTCATCACAATTCTCCACGTCCTTGTCATCACAGTGCTCCATGACAGTTCTCATCACAATGTTACATGCTCTTGTCATCACAATTCTCCATGCACTTGTCATTGCAATGCCCCATGACCCCTGTCATAGCAAGCTCCATTCATTTGTCATCACAATGCTTCACGACGTTTTCATCAAAATTCTCAAAGGCCGTTGTCATCAAAATGCTCCATGCCCTTGTCATCACAATGCTCCATGACCCTTGTCATCTCAATGCTCCAAGCCCTTGTCGTCACAGTGCTCCATTTCCTTTGTCATCACAATCCTCCATAACACTTGGCATCACAATGCTCCATGTCATTGCCATCACAATGGAACATGAAATATGCCATCACAATGCTCCCTGACATCTGTCTTCACAATACTCCATGACCTTGTCATCACAATGCTCCATTCCCCTGTCATCACAATGTGCCATGCCCACTGTCAACACAATTATCCATGAAACTTGTCAGACCAATGCTTCATGCTCCTGTCATCACAATGCTACATGACCCCAGTCATCACAATGCTCCGTGTTTCCCATCATCCCAAGGCTCCATGACCTGAGTCACCACAAATGTCAATGTCCTCATCATCACAAGGCTCTGTGAAATGTGTCACCACAATGCTCCATGAACTTTTCATCACAATGCTCAATGTCATTGTCATCACAATGCTCCATGAACGCTCTCATCACATTGCTCCATGACCTTGTCATCACAAAGCTCCATGACGCATGTCATCAGAATGCTCCATGGCCTTCTCATCACAATGTACCATGCCCTTGCCATCACAATTCAAAATATCCCCTGTCATAACAATGCTCCATGACCCCTGCCATCAGGTTGTTCCATGGACTTGTCATCACAAGGCTCCATGCCCTTGCAATCACAATGCTCCAAGACCCCTGTAATCAAAATGCTCCGTGCCCCTTTTCATCTCAATGCTCCATGAACCCTGTCATCACAATACACCATATCCATCATCAAAATGCTTCATGCTATTGTCATTACAATGAAATCAAAATGCTCCATGACCTCTGTCATCACAATGCTCCAAATCCTTGTGATCAAAATGTTCCATAACACTTATCATCACAACGCCCCATGACGCTCGTCATCACAGTTATCCATGGTCTTCTCATCACAATGCTCCATGACCTTTGTCATCACAATGCTCAATACACTTGTCATCACAATGCTCCCTGACACTTGTCGTCAGTATGCTCCCTTAACCCTGTCATGACAAGGCTCCATGCCTTTTTCATCACAATGTTCCATGCCATTGTCTTCAAAAGCTCCAATATGCATGTCATCCAAACGCTCCATGGCCATCTCATCCCAATGCCCCATGCCGTTGTCATCACTAAGCCACAAGACCCCTGTAATCACAATGCTCCATGCCCATTTTCATCAGAATATTCCATGAGACTTGTCATCACATGTCTCCATGGTCTTCTCATCACAATGCTCCAGTACCTTGTCATCACAAGCCTCCATGGCCCCTGTCATCACAATACTCCATGAACGTTTTCAGCCCAATGCTCCTTGACCTTCTCATCACAATGCTCCCTGACCCCTGTCATCACAATTCTCCATGACTCCTGTCATCACAACGATCCATGAACCCTGACAACACAATGATCCGGGACACTTGTCATCAAAATGCTCCATGCCCTTGTCATCCCAATGCTCCATGACCCCTGTAATCACAATGCTCCGTGACACTTGTCATCACAGTGCTCCATGAAACTTGTCATCACAATGCTCCATGCCTTTGTCAGCAATATGCTACATAATCTTGTCATCACAATGCTCCATGCGCTTGTCATCACAATCCTTCATGACACTTTGGATCATATTTCTTCATGCCCTTGTCATCTCCCTCTTGCCTTTCTGGTTTTTACAGATTTTCAAATGTCCCTTTTGACCCGTGGGAAGTGACAATTCTTTGTAGTGTGGATTTGCATTGTGCGCTTGCTTGATTGTCCAAAAAGGTCGTATGCGTTTTCTCCTGAATATATTCAGGAGAAAAAGCATACACCTTTTTTGGCCAAGTGCATCATTTTCGAAGTTGTGATGCTTTTCCTGTGCTTTAAAGGCGATTCCTATTTACCTCTTGAAATATGTTTTGTGCAATTCTGCCTCATTTTCAAGTCAGCTTCGTTGCCTTCCCTCAACTGATTTTTGGAAGACAGTAGTCCTTTATAACTGTAGGTTTGTGAATTGCTGTGCCCGTGAGCTCCAATTTTCAAATCCCATTTTTGGGAGCTGACCACAAATCCACAATTTTGCTTCTGGACCTATACTTGTTCCAGGGGTGGATATATTGTTCCCTGCGGGTGGCTGAGGCTTTGGTTAATTCTTCTTCCTGACGGGAATTTAGAGTGACATGTGCCCGTCCAAATGCCTACATCTACTCTCTGATTGGTTCTCCCTCTTCCCTTTCATCCTCTGCACAATTAGCAAACTGTGCGAACCAGGAGGTTATAGGGGCTGGCTCTCCTAAGTTGGGAGATTGATAGTAAAGCAGTTGGAATGCCAAACTGGAGCACAAGGAGAGGAAAAATTAGGAGACTTTTAGAAATCTTTCACCATCACAGGGTGTCCATTCTCTAGGTTTCCCATACATGTTATAACTGTAGTGATATTCCCTACTACCTGGAGATTTGGGATCCATGGAATCGTGGCATGCATTACTACTTTAAAGGGTCTGCATTTTCTCTCCCAATCTCACCAGTCCTCTCAGTCCCAAGTGTCCAGCCTTATGTCTCATCCAGCTGTGTTTGCAGATATGGTCATTCCCAGTTTCATCAGAACCCCTGAAGGAATTGTGTAAGAATTTCGCTGTTTTTTTGTTTGTTTTTGAAATTCATTTTATAGTGCGGTTGAGCTGATTTTCACTGACGTGTTTATGCCAGTCTAGACACACTTGATTCCCTTATGGAGACAAATCAATACATAGGTTTTAAGATTCTCACTAGTCAGATATATTCCTCTGCATGGAATAGGGGGTTTGAGTCCCGTTCACTGAGTAAGGGGTAGGTCTCGTCTATTCTCTATTTGGTTTATGGAATGGTACCTGTGCTAATATCAAACTCTGATTTTATGCATCACCCCACCTCTCCTATCCCATTAAACAGGTATAAGAGTGTTTTCTAAATGTGAGACTCTGTTCTCTTTCTTAATTCAGTTCATGTGTTGTGATGTTGACATTCCCTCTGTAAGTGATATCTTATGAATAGATTCATTTTCTGTGTGAATAATTTCACTTAGAATCATCATACCTAAATCCACTCTTTATGCTGCTACTGGCCTTATGACATTGATTCCACGTCTGAGTGATATTCCGTTGTACAAAATTACCACAAGTTATTTATGCATTTCTCTTTTTCCTGGGATATTTTAGGTGTACCGAAGTTGAGGTTCTTGTATGCAGAGCAGCCCTAAACTTTGGGGTGCCTGTGTCTTGTCGATATTTAGTCTTCCCAAGTTATATGTCCATGAGATGAAGTCCCCTTTGCTCGAGGGCTTTGTATTTAAATGTTTTAGGAAACAACATACACTTCTTCAGAGTGGCTCTTGGATATTTATACCCCACCCATCAGCGTGACTAGGCTCCCTGTTCTCCATGGCCTCTCCAGCATTTCTGGTTTGTACACATTTTTTGGATGGCCTTTC